>NW_006409245.1:71717-76517 GCF_000296735.1 Chrysochloris asiatica | reverse complement strand
AGGAACGCACAAGCAGTATGTGGGACTTTATCCAGAGAAGCAGCAGCGCCAGAGATGGAGGCAGAGATGGGGGCATGGAGAGGGGGAGCGGCTGAGGACTCTAGATTCATGGACTAAGAAGAGAGGGACTAAGAGCTGGGGGCCAGGCGCAGATTTGCAGAATGTGCCCTTCGGAGATGTAAATTATTATATATGCCTGAGTGGTTTTAAGTTTGTTTGTTTGTTTTATAAAAAGCTAAAGTGGATAAAGACAAATGCTGTTAACTGATGGTACATGGAGGGGATTATAATCAATGTAATGAAACAAGGTATATGATTTGTTGAATGTAAAGCTGATGATATGCCCTGTGAACTTTTACTCAATCCACATTAGAAACCTTAAATAAAAATAAAAAGAAGAGAGAGATAGAGAGAAGAGGAAGTGCTGGTTGGTCCAAACTATCGTGAGACCTAGGGACTCCTGAGCCCATTTATAAAGAGAAAGCCACAGAAGGCTAGAGCTGAGAGTGAAGCATCCAGTGGATATGAAGTGAGGGGAGATGAGCAAGAACACCCAAACGTGGTGTAGATAGTACCCATTTGACCTAGCTTTGGTGACTTTGATGATCAGAACTCAACTAGAGGAAGATAAATTTATTTTATAAAGGAAACGAGGGTAAATTGCTACAATTTGATGGACTTGACTTATAATCATGGATGTAGTAGCTAGAATAGCAACATAGAGGGAAGGATTCCTTACATCAAGTATCAATGCTATCCCCTCTGTTTATAGCATAGATAGGGACGGGCAACTTAGATATTGGCTACCTAAAATGAGGGGGCGATAAAGGCACGAAGTGACTGGCTTACAAGTGTTCAAGAGGGAGTTTAGTTTACGAGGGTGCGAGGGAAGAAAGAGTCCCCACTGAATAGTTTTCATCTTGTCTAGTTGGGTCTGCTTAAAAAGGGATGAGGATAAGATTCTTAAGATTATTTTAAGAATAAACCCTGTGGAGTGGTTTTCTGAATTCTGGTCAAGCTTCTGTTCTTGATTTCTCCAATCTCTGTCAATCCTTTGATAAATACCATTCTTTTCCATTCCTTTTCAGTTAAGTCATCTTTTGTGCATCTTGCAATTTGTTTGGGCCATTCTCTCTTGTTTCTTTGTATGAACTAAAATTATATGTATTCTCATCTGCCTTTTGTGCATCTCAGGTTAGGGTTGGCTTGGCTCGTGTAGGTTGCTGGAGATGGTATTGATTCTTGCTTGTTGATGGAGCTGCAGAGAGTATGGTTGTAGCTGGACTGTATGGGCACAGTTGCTGTTTCCTGTTGGGTGGGAAATGGGAGACCACCCACCACCCCCACCATCCTCCCACAAGAAAACAAGACGGAAATGCAGGCAAGCTAAGCAACAATGAAAAGATAAAATAATAAAGGATGAAAAAGAAATAAAAACAGGCAGTAACCAGAAAAGAAGAACCTAATCACTAAAAAGCGAATACAGGAAAATGGAGCAATAGAAGACAAAATAAAGGAAGAAATGAAAACAAAACCAATAAAACTTAGAGAAACCAGGGAGAGGGAAGATGAAAAGATAAAGACAGTGGACTGTAGTAAATAAAAAGATGTCAGTTTGAGGACTAAGGTGCGCCTGACCCATGCCATGGTAGTTTCAGTCACCTCATATGCGTGTGAAAGTTAGACCGTGACTAAGGAAGACCATAGAAGAATTGATGCATTTCATTTTGGTGTTGACACGTACCATGGACCGCCAGGAGAACAAACCAATCCGTATTGCAAGAAGTACAGCCAGAATCCTCCTTAGAAGCCAGGATGGTGAGACTTGGTCTCTCAAACTTCCGACATATTATCAGGTGAGACCTGGAGAAGAACGGTATGCTTGGTATAGTGATTGGCATCATTGTTTAGTGCCCTCGATTGCTTCTGACTCAGCTATCCTGTATATGGTTTCTGAGGACTGGCTGGTGGGTTTAAACCGCAGACCTTGCGGTTCAAATTGACATTGCTTATCCTAGAGTTAGGAAGAAGCCCAGTGGCAGCAGCAGTGGGCAGGCTTCACAATTGTAAGGATGGTGCAGAGCCATGCAGTGTATACTTCTGACTTACACAGGGTCACTGTAGGTTGGATTCGACTCAACAACACTTAACAACAACAAGAAGATCAGAAGGAAAAGGATACATGAGAGACAGAAGAAAAAAAGGGAAAACAGAAGCAGAGATAGAAAGGATAAAACTGAAGGGAATGAAAACAGGAACAAGAGACGAATAAGCCAGCAAAAACAACGAGAGAACACAAGGAAAACCCTAAAACAAAAGTAATCAGTGCAGCTGTTGGACGCATAGTATGAACTCTAGGGGGCTCCTGCGGGCCAAGGAGCTCACAAGAGGAATGTCACAGTGTAGTTCCTGGCCTACTTGAGGGTCCTCTAGGCCTGGGTGTTCTATATATTTAGGACACTCAATCCAAAAGTAATCAGTGAAGGCCCTTGATGGGGCTGGTTTCGGTGTCTGGTGGAAGCACAGGGTAACTGTATGGCTGTGTGGCTGGTTAGGAGGGTTTCTGTAAGACTCAAGCTTGTCTGTGGAGGCTCTGTGGGCTCTGTAGATCTGGGGCTGAGCCTGCCTGAATTTCAGGCACCAAAGCGGTGTAGTCAGCCCCCTCCACAGTTCCCGCAGAACAAGTTTCTGTGCTGTGGGTGGACGAGGGTGGGAGTTGGCCACAGCTCTGGTCACGCGGGAAGCCTGAGGAGAAACAAGGAATCGCATCTTTCCAGTCAACTGTGTGAATCTGCTCTGCCAGGCCATCTTCCGTTGCCAAAGCTGCTCTCAGAACTTCATCTGCATCTGTTATGCTGCCTCTGGCCAGACAGTCACCTGTCCGTCCGTCTGCCTGTCTCGCCATCCCTGCGCAACTTCTCCTTCTAGCAGCCACTCAGTCCATTCTTCTAACATTTTTTTCTGAAGTTCAGGCTTCTCGGATTTTCATGTTTCTGTTTCATTTGGTCTCTCATACCTTCATTGTAGAAGGTCTGTGTATTATGTCTCTGTAGTCTGCCATCTTGCTGGAACTCTGACCCGTGATCTTTTAGATCTATTTTTCCACAAACTTTTAGAGTCCCCTTCGTATGATAGGCCTAGGTGTAATTTTTGGTTTTGTTTTTGGTATGTATGTGGTACTGTAGGATAAATACTTCTTTTGTATCACAGTTCTTAGATATCCTGCTTCTCTTTCTAATGTTCCTTTTCATTTCAGTTTCCATGTTTCTATGTACTTATTTTAAAAGCTCTCTGACTTTGCCTTCATCACGTTTCAGTGATTACTCATCCCACTTATTTGTCATGAAACGATTTCCTGTTGCTTGTAATTAGTTTGTGTGTCTTTGTTCATGTTACCCTCTATTCCTGCGTGTGCTGTGCTTTCCAGTTAGAGGGCTTTTTTATATAATTCATATTGGTATTAATCCCAGTCAGTCCATTCTAAAATTTTGGCTACATCTGATTCTGGATCTCATGATCACTTTGTATGTTCAGTGAATGGGAAAAGCTGCCAGTCCCTCGTCTTTCCCAGTCATTAATAACCGATCTTGTTTTCTTCCTATGATTCATATTTTGTTACATGTTCTCATGGGTCTTAATGGAAGAAGATGGATGTGGTTTTTCTACAAAGAAATAAATGTAGACATTGGTCTTTCATTTGTAGGGAATTTCTTTCCCTTTGCTCTGTTTTTTCCCTGTTCTCAGCCATAAATATACAGACAAATAAAACTGGACAGATCATAGTCTAGCTGAGGTTTGCTAAGTTCAGTGTTAAAAATATTGTTAAATGTATGATATAAGACGTCCACAATCCAGCGGTAAATGTAGCGAGTGAAGAGAATAACACTGCTGGCCAAAGTCCAGAGTACAATGCACAACCCTGTGTGACCTCCCTATGAATGATCAGTTCCTGAGGACGATTAGTGTTATCCGTCTTCTGGTACACATTAGGTACTTTGGTAATTTAGAACATGTGGATTGTTTTAGGGTTCCGTGGTCTTGGAGGACGTGGCTGTGGAATTTACCCAGGAGGAGTGGGCATTGCTGGATGTTTCTCAAAGGCAACTCTACAGAGATGTGATGATGGAAGTTTTCAGGAGCCTGGACTCAGGTAAGGATGATTTAATTCTTTTAATATACTTCCCAGATGAATAATTATATTGTATTCAACAGCTTTCTTATTAGATTCTGGTTATGGAATTGGAATTCATTGACAACGATGAGCAGTGTTGTCACTGCCTTTATGGGAATTAGACTTTAGTGTCTTGCTCATGAAATAAAAATTTTGCATTAAATTGGCTTTGCACCTTGTTAAAATCTTGAGGCGATTCAAGTGTCAAGGAGAACACTGGCTTTAGGGATCATTTCATTATAAAGAGAAATCTGTGACTTCACACCTCACTTACTACAAACTTGATGTCATTACTTTGCTAAAAATAAGCTCACGCCTGTCTATCTGTGTATATGGGAGACTAAAGTTACCTTCCACCACTTGTATGTCAGTTTGTTGTGCATGTTGCTTATGGTGTTGCTGTGATGCACTATTATCAATGGCAGGCTGTTGCCGTTGGTATTTACATACTAGCAGAGTCACCCACGATGGAAGGTTTCAGCTCATCTTCCACATTAAGACAGACTAGGAAGGAGAGAATGACCACTTCCGAATATTTACTCACTGAAAACCTTATGAATAGCAGTGGAACACTGTCAGCACCAGAATACTGAATATTGAAACATGATGAAGAGCTCCAGAATATTGTC
>NW_006409245.1:68420-69332 GCF_000296735.1 Chrysochloris asiatica | reverse complement strand
TCAGTTCCCCCAGCTTGAGAAATGCTGACCGTATTCTTCCCTTTTGGTTTTCTATCTCCAAATCTTTGTATATTTTATTATAGTACCAAGCTGATCTTTGAAATTTTCTGTTCAGCTCTTGGACCTCTTGAATTCTTCTATTTGCAGAAGAATTACAGTGAAATCTTCGAAGCAGCGAGTTAACGTAGAGGGTTAACAAAATAGGAAGATTCCCCATGAGCTGGATTGGCACTTTGGCAGCACTGATGGGTTGAAGCATAGCAAAGATCGTGAGGTTAGTATAGGATGGGGTAGTGTTTTGTTAATGTTGTGAATAACGACACTACTGGTCCGTACTGACTTGACGGCACCTAAGAATAAGAAAGTAGTAGCTTAGAATCGAGAAATTTACGTGTTTTTATTCCTTTATGGTTTGTCCTTCCCCATTTGCACCACTAATTTTCTTCCCTGAGAAGCAAATGTTAGGAAAGTGGAAAAGGAGTTATCCCGATCTTTATGAAGTACCATCAAAAAGACAAGAATCTATAAAAGACCTGTCTTGCTTGGATCAAATTAGATTTGAAGAAATCAACCTAGAAAAGTCTCTTTTGCTTTAAGGAGGCAGAAAATCTGTTTTTACGTGCTTTCTTTGTTTGTACGGAAAGACCTCCTTAGTTGTTTCTTTTTATATCACATTTGTACACATGCATTATTAGCAATACCGTTTCATTTTGCTCTCCTAATTTGTCCTCTACAGTGGATTGACACAGGGGCTGCAGCTGTGGTGTCCAGCATAAGAACAAGTGTTACTTTCTGTTGGAAATAAGTTTGTTCTGCGTTGGAGCCAACTTGATGGTACCTCACAACAACAGTAACAGTCCTACTGTATTGATATCAACATCACTCTCTAGTCACGTGGATTTCTTTCTTTCT
>NW_006409245.1:54372-55544 GCF_000296735.1 Chrysochloris asiatica | reverse complement strand
GAGTTAGAAAACCAAAAGGGAGGAGCAACTCATTCAACATTTCTCAAGTGGAAAGAGCTAAAGGAAAAATCCAAGCCACAATATTGTAATATTCAAGGACCCTTTGCATAAAATATTAAATGCTGCAAAAAAACATTAAAAGAAGATGGAAGTAGGCTTATAGGATATACCCTTTGGTTGGCTGATGATGCATGGAGGGGATTGTAACCATGCAGTGAAACAATATACAATAGGATGACTATAAAACTATCATAAAATTCACAATGAAACATTTTAAAAAATGGCAGGAATACACAGAATCACTGTTCCAATAAGACTTGGTTTATATTTAGCGATTGCAAGAGGAAACATGATCAAGAACTAATGATACTGAAGGAAAGTCTAAGCTGCATTGAAGACATTGGCCAAATAACAAAAACTGCATGAGATTTCAGTGATATTGTACGATGATTTCCGCATTGGGTTACCTCTCTTTGTATTGGGCACAAATGCGGATCTCTTCCGTCAGTTGGTCATGTAGTTGTCTTCCAAATTTCTTGGCATGGACAAGTGAGGGCCACCTGTACAACATAAGTTTGCTGGAAGATTTCAATTTGTATTCCATCAATTCCTAGTGCCTTTTCGTTGCCAATACCTTCAGTGCACCTTGGCTGCCTTCGTTCAGTACCATTGGCTCTTGATCATATGCCACATCTTGAAATGGTTGTACATCAAGCATTTACTTTTGGTATAATGACTCTTGTGTATTGCTTTCATCTTCATTTGATGCGTTCTGCATCATTCAGTAATTTGCCCAGAGAATCCTTCAAAACCACAACTTGAGGCTTGATTTTTTTCTGCAGTTTCCTCAGCTTCGGAAATGCTGAGCATGTTCTTCCCTTTTGTTTTTACAACTGCAGGTATTTGCATGTTATGTTATAATATTTGGCTTTCTCTTCTCAAGATGACCTTTGAAATTCTCTGTTCAGCTCTTGTACTGCCTCATTTCTCAAAAATCCTCACCAGTGGACCAATAAACAACATTCTTATCAATGGAGAAAAGATTGAAGATGTCAAGGACTTCATTCTTCTTTGATTAACTATCAACACTCGCGGAAGCAGCAGTCAAGAGATCAGATGACATATTGCATTGGGCAAATCTGCTGCACAGGAACTTTTTAAAGTATTGAAGA
>NW_006409245.1:53693-54272 GCF_000296735.1 Chrysochloris asiatica | reverse complement strand
CATTTCTCAAGTGGAAAGAGCTAAAGGAAAAATCCAAGCCACAATATTGTAATATTCAAGGACCCCTTGCATAAAATATTAAATGATGCAAAAAAACATTAAAAGAAGATGGAAGTAGGCTTATAGGCTATACCCTTTGGTTGGCTGATGATGCATGGAGGGGATTGTAACCATGGCAATGAAACGATATACAATAGGATGACTATAAAACTATCATAAAATTCACAATAAAACATTTTTAAAAATGGCAGGAATACACAGAATCACTGTACCAATAAGACTTGGTTTATATTTAGCGATTGCAATGTTAGGGTCCGAGACCACCACCCAATAAGGAGACCAAGAGACTAAAATAATGCAAAAACAGGCGGGCTTTATTCAAGCTAGCATGCTAGGGTCCAGTGGCAGCTGGCAGTGTAGTGTTCAGCAGTGTTACAGCAGGGTTACTGCATCAGCTCACCAAAGTTCGACCCCAAGCAGTTCACAAACCACACTTTATATAGGGTTTTGGGACACACCATGTGAGGGGGATATGCAAACTAGGATTACAACTTTTACCCAATGGAGCATTCAGAAACC
>NW_006409245.1:52948-53593 GCF_000296735.1 Chrysochloris asiatica | reverse complement strand
AGATACATTAATTACTACTGGTGATTTGAATGCAAAAGTTGTTACCAAGAGGAAGGATCATAGTTGGAAAATGTGTCCTTGGTTGTAGAAATAATCCTGGGGCTTGCATGTTAGAAATCTTCAAGACCAGTGATTTTTCAGTACAAATACCTTTTTTGAAAAATATAAAAGGTGACTGTCATGTGGGCCTCACCAGATGAAATACACAAGAATCAAATTGACTAAATCTGTGGGAGGAGACTGGAAAAGCTCAATTATCATCAGTGAGTAAAAGAACATGGCAAACTGAAAAAGGCCATTTGCTTATACGCAAGTTCAGGCTGAAGTTCATGATAGTTAAAATATATCCCATCTGAATTTTGAGACCATCTATGTCGGGGACCCGCCTCGACATCGGGGTTCGGTTCACAAGGAGAGGATACCTGACGGCGAGTCATATATATCAAGAATACACATAAGGAGATAAAGAGAGAGAAAATGAGGCACCCCAAAGCCAGGGTGGATACATCACTGGTGGGCAGGCCTGGGAGTACAGGCATCGTGGCCTCTTCAGGCAGCAACTCACTGCCCTGCCATCTTTACTGCATGCCTTCCAGCCAGTAATGCACCGCAATCTTTACTCCATGCCTCCCAACCAGCAATGCA
>NW_006409245.1:51583-52848 GCF_000296735.1 Chrysochloris asiatica | reverse complement strand
ACCTCATATGGATGCAAAAGCTGGACAGTGAATAAGAAAGATCATAGAACAATTGATGCCTTTGAATTGTGGTGTTGGAGGAGAATACTAAAAGTGTCATGGACTGCCAAAAGAACCAATAGATCTGTTTTGGAAGAAGTGCAACCAGAGTGCTCCTTAGAGGCCAGGATGGTTAAGCTTCGTCTCTCCTACTTTGGACATATTGTCTGGAGGGAACAGTCGCTGGAGAAGGATGTCATGCTGAGTAAGGTGGATGGTCAGAGAATAAGAGCAAGACCCCAAACGAGATAGATTGGCCATGTGGCACATTGATGGACTGAAGTGTGGCAGCGGTAGTGAGGTTGTCCCAGGATCAGACATTGTTTCGTTCTGCTGTGCATGGGGTCACTATGAGTCGTTTCCGACTAGATAGCACCTGACAACAACAACAACAAACCATGTCCAGAAAGGCAGTGACACTAGGGATGGAGGAAGAAACAATGACGTGGACAGAGGAGCGGCTGTATCTCTGAATCAGGGAGGAAGAGGGGTTGTTGTCTTGGGGCCGGGGAGCCAGGGGAAGGATTATGGAATGTACCCTTTGGGTGTCTGATGATGCATTCAGGGGATTGTGATCATTGCAGTGAAACAAAGTACAGTAATATGAATGTAAAGATAATGTTCACCCATGTAAACTCATACATAATTCACAAAAAACAAAACAAAAAATATTTGCAATGAGGAAATGATTGATCTTTCAATATTCTATCTCCAACAACGTTTCTGTCACCAAGGCCATGTTTTCCAACCACTGCTCTTTCTTCTTTGTTTTCAACCTTTCCATTCCAATTGCCAGTAATTATCACTATATATTGACAAACTACTTCCGAATCGCTAGTCACTGAAAACTCCATTAATAGAAGAAAAACACTGTCAGGTACAGGACCGGAAGGAGGGAAGGCACTCAGAATACGACTGGGGTAAAAAATGCCCCTTCCAAGTCGAGAAAAGCTCACAGAACCTTCATTTGCTAATGGGTCACAAATCAAAATGAAGAGAAATAGCAGTAAACATCCACTGAAAATTGGAACATGGAATGTACGAAGTATGAATCTGGGAAAATTGGAAGTTGTCAAAAAATGAAATGGAACACGTAAACATCAATATCTTAGGCATTAGTGAGCTGAAATGGACTGGTATTGGCTATTTTGAATCTGACAACTACGTGGTTTACTATGCAGGGAATGACAAATTGAAGAGGAATGGTGTTGCGTTCATTGTCAAAA
>NW_006409245.1:49105-51166 GCF_000296735.1 Chrysochloris asiatica | reverse complement strand
CAAGGTGCCACTGTTGGTTGTTATGCTGTACCTCAGGATTTAATTTTTGTCCTGTTTTGTTTTTAAACTCTCTCTTCCTCTCCACACCCCTTGTTCTGGCCTTTTCCCTATTAATTAACAGTTCAGGGCCTGCTGTTGAGATACCTGTTTCATTAAATGTTGAGAGTATCTGTGTGCATCTGTGGCAGAAGTACCCATCAGTGGTGGGGGTTGAAGGGGTCCACTCGCTCAGGTACCCACTCTAGGCAGCAGAATGGAATTTGCAAACAGTGGGGGGAGGCAATGACAGATATGACAAAAAAAAATTAAAACAAAGCACAATTGACAAAGCATTTTGTCCACCTTTGCTCTGAGGTTCCCACAGCATTATTCTGTGGTAGGTGTGCTTGCTCCCGATTGGACTTGCCGTTTGGTCTTGCACAAGTTGTTGGGTCCAGGGCTTGAGCCCGGCACAGTCTAAAGTACAAGATTTCTTTACTTCCACTACAATTCCCACTAGCTATAAGCCTTCAAACTTTAAAATATATGTGGCTCAGAGTTTTGAAGCTCTGCCCTGAACCCGCATTGTCTGGTATTCTGTGTTATTGCTGATGGAGGTCTTCACTACACCTATACCCTATCCTTCATCAAGCCATTTTTTTTTCCTTTTTTAAAAAAATTGTGAATTGAATGATAGTTTATATGGGAGAACATCAGCTTTACATTTACCCTATTGTATTTCATTTCCTAGCAATGAGTATAATCCCCTCCATACATCATCGTTCAACAGCATTTGCTTTCATTCCCTGTTTTTGTTTGTTTTTGATGTACACTGAAGCACTTAGAAATATATAACCATTCAAACACTCCACAAGACGGCCCCCCGGCCTTCAGCTCACAGCCACTCTCCCTCCCTGAACTCAGAGTCCCCAGATGCTCCTTCTCTCCACATCATTGTCTCTGCCTGTATCTCTGGTGTCACTGCTTCTCTGGATAGGGTCCTGTTCTCCACTCTTTTCCTTTGATGGTCCCAGGGTCCTCTGCTCCTGGACTATAAGATCAACCGCTCCCTCATTTTGTTACAAAATGTCTACCTTTACATTTACAACTCTTATAATCAGTCCTGGCAGTAATTATTCACTACTGAACACAAGGAGGCTTATCTTCATTTCCTTTCACCAGCCCTATCTAGACAATTTAGAAACCACTCAGTGGAGATTCCCGCACCCTCTGAAACTAGGCTTCCTCTTCAAAGCTTGTAAGCCAGCCACGTCTTGCCTTTGTAGTGCCCCCTCCGCCCCCTACTTTGGGTAGCCAATGTGTAAGTTGCCCATCCATGTCAACCCTGTGTACTTTGGGGGTGGGAATGATCCTTGCTGTAAAGATTCATTCCCCCTTTTGAGCTACTACAGCCATAAGCATAGTCAAGTTCATCTAATTGTAGTGGATTTCTATTTTTTTTCCTCTTTTTCTTCTAGTCAAGTCCTGATCATCCAACCATTGAGGCCAGGTCAGGTGGATATTATCTGCAAGTGTGGGTGTTCTTGTGCATCTCCCCTCACTCCCTATCAGAAACCTACAGAATGGATAAAATTTTTTGGTCAACTGAACAATTGTCTAGCAAACTTGGCCATTTTAAAAAAGTTTTATTGTGAATTATATGATAGTTTACATGGGAGAACATTAGTTTTACACTTGACAATTTGTTTTAAAAGTGTGGGAATGAGTGTCTTCCTTCAAAATTATTAGAATCCTGATTATATCATTTTTGTGTGACTCTTCTTTTTCATTTTTTACCCTTGAAGCGAGTAAAGACTTTATGATCTATTACTTTTTATTATTCCTCGAGTAGGGACTATATGACCTTATGTTTTATTTTTTACTATATCCTGAAGCGAGTAAGAAGAATGTGTGCCTTAGAAATTTATATTAGCCAGCTGGGTAAAGAAAAAGCTTGCGCAGTGGAAGCTCTAGCCAATGGTGTGAGACACAGCCTTCAGACTCACATCAGGGATAAACCCAGAGTAGACGGGCCCGCTCACCGTGGTCGCTAGCCTATTCCTGTACTGCTATGTGCATGCA
>NW_006409245.1:48307-49005 GCF_000296735.1 Chrysochloris asiatica | reverse complement strand
GAGGAGAATACTAAAAGTGTCATGGACTGCCAAAAGAACCAATAGATCTGTTTTGGAAGAAGTGCAACCAGAGTGCTCCTTAGAGGCCAGGATGGCTAAGCTTCGTCTCTTCTACATTGGACATATTGTCTGGAGGGAACAGTCGCTGGAGAAGGATGTCATGCTGAGTACGGTGGACGGTCAGAGAATAAGAGCAAGACCCCCAACGAGATGGATCAGCCAGGTGGCAGCATTGATGAAATGAAGTGTGGCAGCGGTAGTGAGGTTGTCCCAGGATCAGACATTGTTTCGTTCTGCTGTGCATGGGGTCACTATGAGTCGTTTCTGACTTGATGGCACCTGACAACAAAAACAACAGACCATATCCGGAAAGGCAGTGACACTAGGGATGGAGGCAGACACAATGACGTGGATAGAGGATTGGCTGGCATCTTTGAATCAGGGAGGAAGAGGGGTTGTAGTCTTGGGGCCGGGGAGCCAGGGGAAGGATTATGGGATGTACCCTTTGGGTGTCTGATGATGCATTCAGGGGATTGTGATCATTGCAGTGAAACAAAGTACGATAAAATGAATGTAAAGATAATGTTCACCGATGTAAACTCACACATAATTCACAAAAAACAAAACAAAAAATATTTGCAATGAGGAAATCATTGATCTTTCAATATTCTATCTCCAACAACGTTTCTATCACCAAG
>NW_006409245.1:47512-48207 GCF_000296735.1 Chrysochloris asiatica | reverse complement strand
CACAAATGCGGATCTCTTCCGTCAGTTGGTCATGTAGTTGTCTTCCAAATTTCTTGGCATGGACAAGTGAGGGCCACCTGTACAACATAAGTTTGTTGGAAGATTTCAATTTGTATTCCATCAATTCCTAGTGCCTTTTCATTGCCAATACCTTCAGTGCACCTTGGCTGCCTTCATTCAGTACCATTGGCTCTTGATCATATGCCACATCTTGAAATGGTTGTACATCAAGCATTTCCTTTTGGTATAATGACTCTGTGCATTGCTTTCATCTTCATTTGATGCTTTCTGCATCATTCAGTAATTTGCCCAGAGAATCCTTCAAAACCACAGCTTGAGGCTTGATTTTTTTCTGCAGTTTCCTCAGCTTTGGAAATGCTGAGCATGTTCTTCCTTTTGTTTTTACAACTGCAGGTATTTGCATGTTATGTTATAATATTTGGCTTACTCTTCTCGAGATGACCTTTGAAATTCTCTGTTCAGCTCTTGTACTGCCTCACTTCTCTAAAATCCTCACCACTGGACCAATAAACAACATTCTTATCAATGGAGAAAAGATTGAAGATGTCAAGGACTTCATTCTTCTTTGATCAACTATCTACACTCGCGGAAGCAGCAGTCAAGAGATCAGATGACGTATTGCATTGGGCAAATCTGCTGCACAGGAACTTTTTAAAGTATTGAAGAGCAGAGAT
>NW_006409245.1:45732-46556 GCF_000296735.1 Chrysochloris asiatica | reverse complement strand
AGTCTAAAGTACAAGATTTCTTTACTTCCACTACAATTTCCACTAGTTATAAGCCTTCAAACCTTAAAATATATGTGGCTCAGAGTTTTGAAGCTCTGCCCTGAACCCGCGTTGTCTGACATTCTGTGTTATTGCTGATGGAGGTCTTCACTGTACCTATAACCTATCCTTCATCAAGCCATTTTTTTTTCCTTTTTTAAAATAATTGTGAATTGAATGATAGTTTATATGGAAGAACATCAGCTTTACATTTATCCTATTGTATTTCATTTCCTAGCAACATAGTCAAGTTCATCTAATTGTAGTGGGTTAGTATTTTTTTCCCCTCTTTTTTCTTCTAGTCAAGTCCTGATCATCCAACCATTGAGGCCAGGTCAAGTGGATATTATCTGCAAGTGTGGGTGTTCTTGTGCATCTCCCCTCACTCCCTATCAGAAATCTACAGAATTGCTAAAATTTTTTTGGTCAAACGAATAATTGTCTAGCGAACTTGTCCATTTTTAAAAAATGTTTTATTGTGAATTATATGAGAGTTTACATGGGAGAACATTAGTTTTACATTCGGCAATTTCTTTTAAAAGTGTGGGAATGAGTGTCTTCCTTCAGAATTATTAGAATCCTGATTATATCATTTTTGTGTGATTCTTCTTTTTCATTTTTTCCCCCTGAAGCGAGTAAAGACTTTATGATCTATTACTTTTTATTATTCCTCGAGTAGGGACTATACGACCTTATGTTTTATTTTTTACTATATCCTGAAGCGAGTAAGAAGAATATGTGCCTTAGAAATTTATATTAGCCAGCTGGGTAAAGAAAAAGCTTGC
>NW_006409245.1:44519-45632 GCF_000296735.1 Chrysochloris asiatica | reverse complement strand
GCTGGTAGTTTCGAACTGCTGACCTTGCGGTGTGCAGCTCGATTGGTAACCACTAAGCTATTGCAAGAGTTTAAAATGCGCGGGTCACGTGAACATTGAGAGTTGGAGGAGTGTGTGAATTTAGAACGGGATGTGTCATGAATTAAGGGGGAAAACACTTAGTAAGAGGAACATTCAAGGACTTGTTTTCAGTGTAAGGCAGATCAGAGACAGCACGGCCAATCCTAGTTCATCTGATGTAAAATGTGAAGTGAGTGCACAGTCTAAAGGCAGGGGATGAAGGGTTTGTAGAGACCTCACACCCAGTGTTTGTTCAGTATCTGAAGGGTCAACTGAGGCCGAATCTGTGGGATTGGATGCCAGTGGTTGAATCACCATTTCTGCAACACGAAGGCCCGCTGCTCCCTAGAAATCAGCCCGGATGAAGGGCTGAAGGTGGAGAACCTGCCACACTCTCTTTCCTCAACACTGTCTTCTCCCCTCCTTCTCCCATTTCAGGTCCAAGCCCACCACAGGGATAAGGACTCCAGTCTAGGCAGCTGTGGAGTGAAGGTAACCGTATCACACAGCCATGGACTCAAAAGTAAGAATTTCAAAAGCTGTGACTGTCAGTGTGAACCAAACATTCATCTTCCTTTAGACTTCTTAATGTCTTCTTTCTACTGCCATCCCTGTGACGTGGGTTTAGAGGAGACAATAAATTAAACAGTGAGAAATGAGCCAGGAAATGATAGTATCATAGCATTCAGTATTTCTTAGAAAAAAGCAGATTTAGTTTTATATGACTTGGTGGGACCCCACCTCTGTGCTCTGTGTTCATTCTATGAAGGAGTGGGTGGCTGAACAGGCCTAGTAACTAAATCTCCAGACCTTGCTCCACTTTCACTAGGACCTTCTTCTCTCTATATTAATGTGTTTTTGCACACGTGGTATGCCTGGGTCACCTGGTTTATTTGAATTTCAGGGTCTTATTTGATCAGAGGTACTTAACATCTCACCTTGCATTTGGGGCTCAGTGTTGATTGACCGTCTCTGGTCACTTAATTGTGCTCATGAGGAACCTGTACCTGGACTAAGAAGCAGTTGTTTGAACAGAATGTGGGAACGCTGAAT
>NW_006409245.1:43496-44026 GCF_000296735.1 Chrysochloris asiatica | reverse complement strand
TTGTTATGCTGTACCTCAGGATTTAATTTTTGTCCTGTTTTGTTTTTAAACTCTCTCTTCCTCTCCACACCCCTTGTTCTAGCCTTTTCCCTATTAATAAACAGTTCAGGGGCTGCTGTTGAGATACCTGTTTCTTTAAATGTTGAGAGTATCTGTGTGCATCTGTGGCAGAAGTACCCACCAGTGGTGGTGGTTGAAGGGGTCCACTCGCTCAGGTACCCACTCTAGGCAGCAGAATGGAATTTGCAAACAGTGTGTGGGGGGGTAATGAACAGATATGACACAAAAAAATCAAAACAAAGCACAATTGACAAAGCCTTTTGTCCATCTTTGCTCCGAGGTTCCCACAGCATTAATCTGTGGTAGGTGTGCTTGCTCCCGATTGGACTTGCCTTTTGGTCTCGCACAAGTTGTTGGCTCCAGGGTCTGAGCCCAGCACAGTCTAAAGTACAAGATTTCTTTACTTCCACTACAATTTCCACTAGTTATAAGCCTTCAAACCTTAAAATATATGTGGCTCAGAGTTTTGA
>NW_006409245.1:36414-37179 GCF_000296735.1 Chrysochloris asiatica | reverse complement strand
ACACCCTCGGAAACCCTGTACAGGGTCGCTATGGGTCGGAACCGACTCGACGGCACTTAACAACAACAACAACACCATCTGGAGACCCTGGAAAACAACGGATTGGCCCAATATCAACAAAATTGTCTCCTCTCTCTGTTCCCAATATCTACATTTTTTATGAGCACCAAGTCATCCACTAATTTTCTCCTTTGAAGGATGGGAAAGATGTGAGAATGGAGATAGATAGCATTTGTCAAGAATCTGTGGTGGGACACATATAGCCAAGAATACTTTGAAGTCCAAGACCTGTTAGGATGGAAGAAATTTGTAAAAATCAGCAAGTGAAAAGCCTCTTTCTTTGGTTTTCTGTGGGAGGTTCCTGCCCTCCGTGGGGGGTCATGGGACCTGAGTGAATATGCAGAAATGAATGAATACAATCGAAAGGCTTTTCTCCTTGCTGTACTATCTGGCTATACTCTCTAGCTTCTGCCACCTCTGCTTCTGATTTCTGCTCTTTGCTGTCTACTCTCTGCTCTCTTTGCTGTCTGTTCTCTCTGCTGTCTTCTCTCTGCTTCTTCCTCCTAGCTCTGCCTTCCCTGGCTCTGCCAGTTCCTTCTGCTAGCCCAGCTCAGCCAGTCTTTATTTTTTATACTTAAAATTAGACAGTACATGCATTGACACTTTCATATTTTCTTGAATTATTACACAGTTAGTCACAACATTCTTGCACCTGGTCCTTAGACAGCCTTAACAAGAATACTCTGTGATGTTCAGACTGACCTT
>NW_006409245.1:34969-35999 GCF_000296735.1 Chrysochloris asiatica | reverse complement strand
GACCTTGCAGCTCAAAAGGCTCTGCAATTTGGTCACTTAACCCGCAGAGCCACAGCAGGATTGCCTTGTCACTGGTGGTAAAAACCACCTCAAAGCTTCTCTGCTCCTGCCTTGATGGCCAAGGGCTAGCTTAGGCAGAGGGAGTGGAGGGCAGGATTAGTAGATGGTGGCTGATGGCCTCCCTGTCTGAGGTCATCAAAAAATGCCTCTCTCTGTCTCCCTGTGCCTTGGGCACCTGGGCCGCCCTACATCCAAGTAGGCAATGCCTCCTGTGGCAATGAGGTCCCCCACCCCTCACGAAGGACTGTGCCAATCCCTGTGGCTCCGCTGGCTCTCCGGGCGTGCCTGCCCTCCGAACCCTTCTCCTCAGGCCTTTTGTTCTAAGCTCCACAGTGCTGCAGGGCGTGGTCCCAGAGAGGGAGCTAAGCACAGGTCCAAAACGCGCAAAACTCCCCAGCAGCTTGACCCTTTAAAAAAGCAAGACCACAATGTTGGGGGCTAAAGTCTTATGTTTGCCCAAGGGCCATCTGTCTACCAGGCGTGCCCCCCCCATTAGCGACACTGTCCACCCACTTCCGGAGCCCCTGCACCTGTGCTGATGGGTCAGGGAAGCACCGCCACTCTTTTCTCTCCCACCTATAATCTTGTGTATTGCAGAGGCTCCACAGGAAGCCTCCTTCACTGGGCACTTTGTAGCCCCGTTTTGGTATTCCAATCATTTATAGCTAGAAGACCGACTTACAGGATTTCTATGGTGATGCTTTTGGCTATTCCTTTCTCTCCCCTTCCAGTGTCTATATTATAATATGATGCAAGGAAAAACCAAGATTCAAAAGACAGCCAAGTATCTTAACATTATTCCCCACATTCCAACCATGACTCACTCTCTGTATCCCAGAACCCTGTTGTTCCCAGGTTGTGCATATATCATTATTTACCTCTGTCCCACTTAGCCCATTGAGACCTGTCTAATTGTTCTCCCATCTGCTTTGTTCTTCCATTCCCCTCTCCTTACTTGTATATTGTCCCC
>NW_006409245.1:26339-32649 GCF_000296735.1 Chrysochloris asiatica | reverse complement strand
TGTTGTTGTTGTTGTTGTCAGGTGCCATCGAGTCGGAACCGACTCATAGCGACCCCATGCACGGCAGAACGAAACAATGTCCAATCCTGGGCCAACCTCACTACCGCTGCCACACTTGAGTCCATCAACGATGCCACCTGGCTGATCCATCGCGTTGGGGGTGATTTATCTTCAAGCTTGATAAATCTGGTCTTCATTGATTTAGTTCTCCTTCTTTGTCCTTACTGTGTTTTCCATTTCTGATATGTTAGTAGTGATCATCTGAATTTTCTGTTTGCAGGTTTTGTTTGCTATCAAATTCCGTTCATGTTTTATTATTTGAAAATCCATTCCTATTGTTTGGTGCAGTCTCTCAACAGCGTAACAATGGAGAAAAGGTGTGCAGAGAACTTACAATGGTGAAATTCATGAAGAGTAATGATTGGTGGTACGCGTCAGGAGAAATCTGTGAGTTTCATGGCCGTGAAAATCAGCGCACCTCCCAAGATGAGCATACCAGGTATGCTCCATGGGACAGCCTCAAGATGACATTACATTTGTGTGCCTGTGTGTGTGTGTGTGTGTGTGTATACAAAACGAGCTCTACGTGTATGTCTTTCCCTGATTTTCACAACTTAGTAATTTCCTATAAATGATAAGACACTATATAAGGAGGGACTGCTTGCTGGACAAGGGTATCATGTTTGGTAAGGTGGAGGCTCAGAGAAAAAGAGGAAGACTCACAGTTGGATGGCTTGGCAAAATGGCAGCATCAGTGGGCTCAAGCATTTCAACAATTGTGAGTTTGGCCCAGGATCGGGCAGTGCTTCGTTCTATTTTGCATAGGGTTGCTATCAGCTGGTACTGATTTGATGGTACCTAACAACGACAAAAATATGTATTTGTGATAGCTCATTTATACACAGTATCATAAAGTTTATTATGGAATACAGTGACAGTAATGCTAGCACCATGCTTGTGATGATTTAACCTGTGCAACATGAGACATCTCAGGGGAAAAAATGCACATTCAGTGTGTATGTTAGTTTTGAAATAGTATAAAATGTAATTTTAACAGCATGATTCCTGTTTTCAACAGAAAAGATATAGTAGAGAGATGCTGTGCAAATAAAGAAGATAAAGTGAAGAAATATGAAGAAGGTGATCAAAGTACCTGCTCTGAGGAAAATCATCGGAGCCTCAGAGGAACTGAGGTTGGAGTAAATGCTTTTGAGTTTCATGAGGGTGGTAATTATACCTTTAATCATCGAATCAGCTTTCATACTGAATATGAACCATACCAGTATAAAGAACATAGAGAAACCTTCTGTTCTCCCTCTTACATAAAACATCATTCAAATACTGTTAATGGGGAGAAAGTTTGTAAATGTGAGGATTGTGGGAAACCCAAGGATAGTTCCTCATCCCTCACTAAATATGTAAGTAGAACACAAAGTGGTGAGAGGAAGTATGAATATATGAAATGTGGGAGAGCCTTTTGTCATGCCATAGCCCTTAGTAGACAGAGAGTAACTCACAGTGTAAAGAAGCCTCTTGAATGTAAGGAATATGAGACAGCCTTTAGTTGTTCCCCAAAACCCCTTGAACATATAAGATCACATAGTAGAGAGAACTCTTATGAATGTAAGGAATGTGGAAAAGCCTTTCTTAAATTCTCCAGACTTACTCAACATATGAGATTTCACAGTGGAGAGAAGCCTTATGAATGTAAGGAATGTGGAAAAGCTTTTAGTCTGCCTAAGAGCCTTACTAGACATAAAAGACGATTTCACCCTGGAGAGAAATGTAACGAATGTGGGGAAATCTTTAATTGTTCCTCACAACTCACTGAACATACAAGATCTCACAGTGTAGTAAAACGATACGAATGTGAGGAATGTGGGAAAACCTTTCATCTTCAGACCGAGCTCACTCAACATAAGAGAACACACAGTGGAGACAGGCCTAGTGAGTTTAAAGAATTTGGGAAAGCCTTCAAACGCCTCGAGAAACATAAAAAAACACACAGTGGAGAGAAACTTTATCAATGTGATGACTATGGAAAAACCTATTTTTGCTCCTCAAGACTCATTTCACATAAACGATCTCACAGTGCTGAGAGGCCTTATGAATGTACGGAATGTGGGAAACACTTTACTACATCCTACAGACTTACTCAACATACACAAT
The DNA here is from genome assembly GCF_000296735.1 of Chrysochloris asiatica. Classification (NCBI taxonomy): domain Eukaryota; kingdom Metazoa; phylum Chordata; class Mammalia; order Afrosoricida; family Chrysochloridae; genus Chrysochloris; species Chrysochloris asiatica. The sequence continues at coordinate 30,480 of NW_006409245.1, read as the reverse complement.
CTCACAGTGTAAAGAGGCCTTATGAATGTAAGGAATGTGGGAAAGACTTTATTACATCCTACAGACTTACTCTACATATGAGATCTCACAGTGGAGAGAGGCCTTATGAATGTAAGGAATGTGGGAAAGCGTTTTATCAATCCTCATACCTTAGTGCACATATGAGATCTCACCGTGGAGAAAAGCCTTATGAATGTAAGGAATGTGGGAAAACCTTTACTCGGTCCTTTAGCCTTACTAAACATATACGACTTCACACTGGAGAGAAACCGTATGAATGTCAAGAATGTGGGAAAGCCTTTATTTGTTCCTCAAAGCTGACTGAACATACAAGATATCACAGTGGAGAAAAACCTTATGAATGTAAGGAATGTGGGAAATGGTTTCTTTTTCACACACAGCTCACGCGACATAAAAAATCACACAGTGGAGACAGGCCTTGTTAGTGTAAAGAATGTGAGAAAGCCTTCATTTGGTCCTCAGACCTCAGTTTACATATGAGACCTCACTGTGGAGAGAGGCCTTACGAATGTAAAGAATGTGGGAAAACCTTTACTCGGTCCTACACCCTTACTAAACATATAGGATCTCACAATGGAGAACACGTTGTGAATGTAAAGAATGTGGAAAAGCCGTTAGTTGTTCCTCAAAGCTCATTGAACATAGAAGGTGTCACAGTGGAGTTAAGCCTTATGAATGTGAGGAATGTGGGAAAACATTTAATCTTCAGACACAGCTCCCTCAACATAAAGGAACACACCGTGGAGACCGGTGTTATGTGTATAAGGATTGTGGAAAAGCCTTCATTCAGTCCTCAGACCTATGTGCACTTACTGGATTTCATTGTTGAGAGAAGCCTTATGAATGTAAGGACTTTGAGAAATCATTTAGTCACTCCAAATCCCTCAGTGGACATATGGGATCTCACTTTGGAGAATGACTGCACATATGTAAGGAATGTAAAAAAGCCTTCCCTCTATCTGGAAGCCTCAAAGTACATCAGAGTTACCACAGTGAAGACAGGCCTTCTGTATGTAAGGAATGTAGGAAATGTACAAGAATAAATCAAAATTGGAGGGAGAACAAACAAGATGTCAGATCAGGTAGAAGTGCAGTGAGGAGCTCCGTCAGCAACAACACAGTATACCGGACCGAAGACGCTCAGGGAATGGTGCCAGAACTCTGAACCACATATAAAGAGATATTTAGAAGGTTGGAAGACTTACAGCAAAGGGAATTTGTAGCAGAAGCAAGAAATCGATTGCTTTCTATGTCAAGATGCTCAGCTGCTCCTGGAACTGCCATCTTGGTAGAGAACAAGTGGAGGAAGGATCAGAGTCTCCACAGATGCCTGACAGAACTGCGGATGTAAAGGTGTGGACATTCTTTTATTCCCAGTATGTATTCGTTGGATTCTTGATGTCTGTGCACCTCCATTCTGGTGACTAGAGGGGGTGCCTGAGCTAGCGGACACTCCACCCCCATCCCTGGAGGGTTCTATGATGCATGCGCACAGATCTCAAAATTTAAACTGACAGTATACACTTAAACCAAATGACAATGCAAAACGGCCACAGCCAGCCCTGAACTGTTTATCACTGGTAAAAGGCCTGAACGGGGATTGTGAGTGTGACAGGCAGACAAAAGAGGCAATAAGCTAAAAATTAAACCCAGAGTTACATCACAACGACCAATAGTGGCATCTTAAAATTTCTCAGGAAAAAGAGTGAAAAGGGAACCCATCTCCTGATCACATCTACTTGGAGGCAATCAGAAAGCATAAAAAATACCAAAACACACCTATCTAAGTATTAAGGCCACAGAGAACTCCTGAATATGCCCGTAAAACAGAAATAGATGACCATGTCAGCACATGTCCAGAAATGAGATAAAGTGACTGAGGCATATGAGCTGGAAGTAGAACTACACTCCATACTGGAAGATGGACAGGCTTTGGAAATACCTGAGAAGGAAATATCTGAAAACTGCTTAAAGGCTTTACCACATTCTTTACATTCATAAGGCCTCTCTTCACTGTGAGTCTTTATATGGGCAGTTAGGTGGGAGGAACGACTAAAGCTTTTCCACATTCTTTATATTCATAAGGTTCCTCTCCACTGTGAACTCTTAACATGTATAGTGAGTTGTGAATACTGACAAAAGGCATTTCCACATTCCTTACATTCACTGTGAACTCTTACATGTATAGCAAGGTGTGAATACTGACAAAAGGCTATTCAACATCCTTACAATCATAAGGCCTCTCTCCATTTTGACTTCTTATATGTTTAGTGAAGGGTAAGGTTAAAGAAAGACCCAAAGATTTCATAGTGTGAGATGAAATGACCCGGAACACAAACATCTACGTGTAAGGCTTTATTGGAGGTTAGGAGGAGAGAGAGAGAGAGTATTGCTGGGGAAGGACTTTTATACTGGTTTAAGAGGAGGGCGGGGTTGAGATTAGTGGAGGTAAGTGATAGGTAGACTAAGGATGCCTTGCAGGTAGGGTGGCAAGAGCCATAATTAATTAAGGAATACAATAAATAAATTGAGACATAATAATCGAGGAACTGAAATAAATGTGATACGGGGAAACCCGCGCATGAAGAATTCATTGTTTTTGCAAAGCAACAATGAACTATTTTTTGTTCTTCTTTTTCTTTCTTTTTATCTTTGGATGGCAGAGCCACAAAAAGTTGTTTTTTTCAAATTATTTTTTATGCACAAACCCCTAGTTAAATTTTTCTCTTGTTGAATCATTTTCTGATTTATTTATGATTTTATTAGTATCCCTTTTACTTTAGATTTTTGACTCTTCTACACTTTAGTATATTTTTATTAAAAGTTAGAAGCCATGCATTAGCTACATTTTATTCTACTTGTAATCATAGGTAATTTTAATACTTATATTAACAATTGTCTTAAGACTGCTAGGAGACAGGATTTGTCAATTGAATTACTACCAGCTTAGCTTTAATGATTGTAAACATTTTTCCTTGTAGCCTTAGTTTAAGGCAATAAAGAATCCTAAAAGCGAATAGACCATAAATAAGGGCTGTGGCTACAAAAATTTCTGAAAACAATTAGACTATAGATAAGGGCTGTGAGAATCTACAGTTATATAAATAAGAAGTCTGATCAGTAAAATAGGGGAATTGTTTTGATAAGCTTCAACTTCCCTGAGAAAGGATGTTTCTGTAGGAGGAAGCTAAAGAAGTGTAAATTGCATCTGACAGTTAGGCTTGATGGCTTAAAATTTGACTAACAAAGGTCAAGAAACATGTAAAGGTTAACTTGCTTCTCAGAGGAAAGAACAGATTTATGTAGGAACAAATGTTTCACTAAAAGTTCCAAGGTGCCTGGATGTCTCCTATGCCTTGAGATAATGTCTTTGTTGTGACTTCCCATCCCTGTTGTAAATTTAAGAGTTGTAAACCATAAGGAATGTGCCCCAAGATAGATTGTACCTTGATGTCATTGATTACTGTGAAAACAATGTTTGTTTCTGTTACGGTACATAAGAAGATTGTGAGAGAAGTCGAGTAGAGAGTAGCATAGAAAAAAAGAATATTAAAGCAGGTAAGAAGAAGACCCATTGACTCCGTGTAATCCTTATCGCCGACGTCCGCACCCACTTTCGGAAAAACCCTGGAATAAGTTTGCTGGGGCTGGCTCCCTGCAGTAGGGAGAGAGGAAGTTCCCATAGGTTGGAAGTGAGGTTCCAGGAAGGAGAACAAAAGCGCCGCAAGCAGCCATTTTATTATGCACGTGGATGAGAGAGTCTATCACATAGAACCCTTATAATGACAAAGTTTCTCTTTTGCAAAAGGTGTGAGGTAAGAAGGAAAATTTCACTCTTCTCTACATCTCGGGTTTGTATCTAGTATAGGATCTGATTTGATGCTTAATGATGAACATCCAGCCAACATTTATGAAAATATGATCTTGTGAAATTTATGTGAGCATACCCATTTTAGACCTCATTTTACACACACACACAACACATACATCATGACATCTTAGGACTCTGAGACACCATTCACTGTCATGTGAATAATACTTACCTCATGAGCCTTCTCTGACTGTTGTGCTGACATTCAGTGCTATGGAAATCACAGATGGGTCCTACCAGGGTGGTCCA
>NW_006409245.1:25345-26194 GCF_000296735.1 Chrysochloris asiatica | reverse complement strand
ATCCTTTTCTAATTAGAAACCATTCAGTGTTCCTTTATTATGTTGGAACAACTGCCTCCTGGTCTACATACAGGTTCCTCATGAGCACAATGAAGTGTTCCGGAATACTTATACTTTGCAATGTTGTCCACAGCTTGTCATGATCCATACAATGGAAAGTCTATGCATAGTGGATAAAGCATTTTCAGGTAGTCTCTGCTCTCAACCAAGATCCATATCTGAATCAGCAATTATATACCTCATTCCACATTCTCGTCTTAATCCAGCTTGAATGTTTAGCAGTTCTCTGTCAATACAGTTTTGTAGTCATTTTTTCTTCAGTAAAAGTGCATGTGACATTAATGATACCGGCCTATGATATATGCACTAAATTGTGTCACCTCTGTTTGGACTGGGCACAAATGTGGCCTTCTCATAACAGCTGGCCATGTATGTGTCTTCCAAATTATTTGGCATAGAGGAGTGAATGCTTCAAGTGCTTCATCGGTTTGTTGAAAAATTCCAATTTTTATTTCATCAATTTCCAGAGCCCTGTTCTTTGTCACTGCCTTCAGTTCACCTTGAGCTTCTTCGTTCAGTACCATTGGCTCTCAATAGCACACCACCTTGCCAAATGGTTAAACAGCGACCATTTCTTTTTGGTACAGTGACTTGTATCTTCTTTTGATGCTTTCTGCTTCTTGAGCTGTACCTTGGAATTTTCTATTCAGTTCTTTTACTTCCTTATTTCTTCCATTTGCTTCAACATTTCTATACTGGAATGTAAGTATCAAAATCTCTCCTGACATCCATTTTGGTCTTTTCCTTCTTTCTCTGTTCTTAACGACCTTTGCTTTCTTTCTGTATGAT
>NW_006409245.1:1599-7399 GCF_000296735.1 Chrysochloris asiatica | reverse complement strand
AGTTTTTATTGTGGATTGAGTGAAAGTTTACAGGGCAGTTCATCAGTTTTATATTCAGCAAATCATATACCTTGTTTCATTACAATGATTATAATCCCTCCATGTACCACCAATTAACAGAATTTCTCTATATTCGCTTTAGCTTTAAAAAACAAACAAAAAACCACTCAGGCTTATATAATAATTTACACCTCCTAAGGGCACATTCTGCAAGTCAGCCTCTTGGAAACCAGTTCTTAGTCTCTCTCTTTCCAAGAACCTAGAGTCCTCAGCTGCTCCCCCTTCTCCATGGCCCCACCTCGGCCTCCCTCTGTGGCATCGCTACTTCTCTGGATAAGGTCCCACATTCTGCTTCTCCAGTGATGGTCCTAAGGCTCTCTGTTTCTGGACTGTAAGACTAACTACTCCCCTTTTTTTGGTGACAAAACTTCTAACTTTACAATTGTGACAGCCATAGTTAGTCATGATAACAGTTATTCACTATTGAATCATACCGATCTTATCCCCATCTCATTTCACCAGACTCGATGAAAACTACTCAGTGGGGACTCTTTCTTCCCCCACGTACTCTTAATTTAAACTCCATCTTAAAACCTTGTAAGCCAGTCACTTCGTGCCTTTATCGCCCCCTCCTTTTAGGTAGCCAATGTCTAAGTTGCCCATCCCTATCTACTCTGTGTACAGAGGGGATAGCAATGACACTTGATGTGAAGACTCTTCCCTGTCTGTTGGCATATAGAGTTACTACCTCCATGAGTCAGGGTCAGCAGTTCGAATCTACCAGCTGTTCCGCAGGAGAAAGATGAGGCTTTCTGCTCCCATGAAGATTTACAGCCTCGGAAACCCTGTAGAGGTTCACTATGAATCGGAACTAACTCCACGGCACATGACAACAACAACAACTTCCATGAGATAGAAGGAAGGCTTTTTTACATTCCTTACATATGTGAAGTCATTCTGCAAAGTGAGATCCCATATGTCCATTGAGGAATTGGAGTGACTAATTGATTTTTCAAAGTCCTTATATTCATAAGGCTTCTCTCAACAGTGAAATCCAGTAAGTGCACATAGATCTGAGGACTGAATGAAGTCTTTTCCACAATCCTTATACACATAACACCGGTCTCCATGGTGTGTTCTTTTATGTTGAGGGAGCTGTGTCTGAAGATTAAATGTTTTCCCACATTCCTCACATTCATAAGGCTTCACTCCACTGTGAAGACCTTGTATGTTCAATGAGCTTTGAGGAACAACTAACGGCTTTTCCACATTCTTTACATTCACAAAGTTTCTCTCCATTGTGAGATCCTATATGTTTAGTAAGGGTGTAGGACCGAGTAAAGGTTTTCCCACATTCCTTACATTCATAAGGCCTCTCTCCACAGTGAGATCTCATATGTACACTGAGGACTGAGGACCGAATGAAGGCTTTCCCTCATTCTTTACACTAATAAGGCCTGTCTCCACTGTGTGATTTTTTATGTCGCATGAGCTGTGTGTGAAAAAGAAACCATTTCCCACATTCTTTACATTCATAAGGTTTTTCTCCACTGTGATATCTAGTATGTTGAGTCAGCTTTGAGGAACAAATAAAGGCTTTCCCACATTCTTGACATTCATACGGTTTCTCTCCAGTGTGAAGTCGTATATGTTTAGTAAGGCTAAAGGACCGAGAAAAGGTTTTCCCACATTCCTTACATTCATAAGGCTTCTCTCCACGGTGAGATCTCATATGTGCATTAAGGTATGAGGATTGAAAAAAGGCTTTCCCACATTCCTTACATGCGTAAGGCCTCTCTCCACTGTGAGATCTCATATGTTGAGTAAGTCTGTAGGATGTAATAAAGTGTTTCCCACATTCCTTACATTCATAAGGCTTCTCTCTACTTTGAGATTGTTTATGTTGAGTAAGTCTGAAGGATGTAATAAAGTCTTTCCCACATTCCTCACATTCGTATCTCTTTTCTACACGGTGAGATCTTCTATGTTCAGTGAGTTGTGAGGAACAACTAAAGATTTCCCCACATTCGTTACATTTCTCTCCAGGGTGAAATCGTCTTTTATGTCTTTTAAGGCTCTCAGACAGACTAAAAGTTTTTCCACATTCCTTACATTCATAAGGCTTCTCTCCACTGTGAGAGCGCATATGTCGAGTAAGTTTGGAGAATTTAAGAAAGGCTTTTCCACATTCCTTACATTCATTAAGCTTCTCTCCACTGTGAGATCTCATATGTTGAGTAAGTCTGTAGGATGTAATAAAGTCTTTCCCACATTTCTTACATTCATAAGGCCTATCTCCACTGTGAGATCTTATATGTTGAGTAAGTCTGTAGGATGTAATAAAGTCTTTCCCACATTCCTTACATTCATAAGGCCTCTCTCCACTGTGAAATCTCATATGTTGATCAAGTCTGTAGGATGTAGTAAAGTGTTTCCCACATTCCTTACATTCATAAGACCTCTCAGCACTGCGAGATAGTTTATGTGAAATGAATCTTGAGGAGCAAAAAGAGGTTTTTCCATAGTCATCACATTGATAAGGTTTCTCTCCACTGTGTGCTTTTTTATGTTTCTCGAGGTGTTCGAAGGCTTTCCCACATTCTTTAAACTCACTAGGCCTGTCTCCACTGTGTGTTCTCTTATGTTGAGTGAGCTCGGTCTGAAGATGAAAGGTTTTCCCACATTCTTCACATTCGTATCGCTTTACTACACTGTGAGATCTTGTATGTTCAGTGAGTTGTGAGGAACAACTAAAGATTTCCCCACATTCGTTACATTTCTCTACAGGGTGAAATCGTCTTTTATGTCTAGTAAGGCTCTTAGGCAGACTAAAAGCTTTTCCACATTCCTTACATTCATAAGGCTTCTCTCCACTGTGAAATCTCATATGTTGAGTAAGTCTGGAGAATTTAAGAAAGGCTTTTCCACATTCCTTACATTCATAAGACTTCTCGCCACTGTGTGATCTTATATGTTCAGAGGGTTTTGAGGAACAACTAATGGCTGTCTCATATTCCTTACATTCAAGAGGCTTCTCTACACTATGAGCTACTCTCTGTCTACTAAGGGCTATGGCATGACAAAAGGATCTCCCACATTCCTTATATTCATACTTCCTCTCACCACTTTGTGTTCTTCTTACATATTTAGAGACTGTTAAGGAACTATCCTTGGGTTTCCCACAATCCTCACATTTACAAACTTTCTTGCCATTAACAGTATTTGAATGATGTTTTATGTAAGAGGGAGAACAGCAGGTTTCTCTATGTTCTTTATCCTGGTATGGTTCATATTGAGTATGAGAGCTGATTGGATGATTAAAGGTATAATTACCACCCTCATGAAACTCAAAAGCATTTACTCCAACCTCAGTTCCTCTGAGGCTCCGATGATTTTCCTCAGAGCAGGTACTTGGATCACCTTCTTCATATTTCTTCACTTTATCTTCTTTATTTGCACAGCTTCTCTCTACTATATCTTTTCTGTTGAAAACAGGAATCATGCTGTTAAAATTACGTTTTATACCATTTCAAAACTACCATACACACTGAATGTGCATTTTTTCCCCTGAGATGTCTCATGTTGCACAGGTTAAATCATCACAAGCATGGTGCTAGCATTACTGTAATTGTATTCCATAATAAACTTTATGATACTGTGTATAAATGAGCTATCACAAATACATATTTGTCGTTGTTAGGTACCATCGAATCAGTACCAGCTGATAGCCACCCTATACAAAACAGAACGAAACACTGTCCGATCCTGGGCCAAACTCACAATTATTGCCATTCTTGAGCCCACTGATGCTACCATTTTATCAAGCCATCTCACTGTGAGTCTTCCTCTTTTTCTCTGAGCCTCCACCTTACCAAACATGATATCCTTCTCCAGCAAGCAGTCCCTCCTTATATAATGTCTTATCATTTATAGGAAATCACTAAGTTGTGAAAATTAGGTAAAGACATACATGTAGAGCTCGTTTTGTATACACACACACACAGGCACACAAATGTAATGTCATCTTGAGGCTGTCCCATGGAGCATACCTGGTATGCACATCCTGGGTGGTGCGCTGATTTTCACGGCCATGAAACTCACAGATTTCTCCTGATGTGAACCACCAAGCATTACTCTTCATGAACTTCACCATTGTAAGTTCTCTGCACACCTTTTCTCCACTGTTACGCTGTTGAGAGACTGCACCAAACATTAGGAATGAATTTTCAAATAATAAAACATGAACGGAATTTAATAGCAAACAGAAAATTCAGATGATCACTACTAACATATCAGAAATGGAAAACACACAGAGAGGACAAAGAAGTAGAACTAAATCAATGAAGACCAGATTTATCAAGCTTGAAGATAAATCACCCAATGCTACTAAGATAGAAGAACTCTCAGTAAAAAAAGAGTGAAAAAACATGAAGACAGCCTAAGATTCCTCAGGACAATATGAACAGGAATAGCAGTTGACTGAAACTCCAGAACAGGAAGAGACAAAGAAAGTCACAGAAAAGATAATCAAAAGAGAAGGTACAAACAAGATGGCGGAACAGGTGGATGTGTAGCAGAGAGCTCCGCCAACAACAACACAGAATACCCGACCAAGCAGGTTCAGGGGATGGTCCCAGAACTCTGAACCACATAAAAAAGAATACTCAGAAGCTTGGAAGGCTCACAGCTGGGGGAATTTGTGGCAGAAGCAAGAAATCTATTACTTTCTAGTCTAGGACGCTCAGCTGAGCCAGGAGCCACCATCTTGTGTGAGACCATGTGGGGAAAGGATCGGAGTGGCCACAGACGCCTGGCAGAACCGCTGAAATAAAGGTGTGGACATTCTTTTCTTTAGGTATCTGTTCACTGGTCCTTTGCGTACCTCCGTTCTGGTGACTATAGGGGTGGCTGAGCTAGTGGGCACCCCAGCACCATTCTCGGAGGGTTCTACTATGCATGAGCACAGATCTCCTCGAAATTTAAAGAGACAGTTTCAAATTAAAACCAAACGGTCACAGCTGGCCCTGGACTGTTTCAACTAGAAAAAAGGACTGAATGGGGATTGTGGAGCAGGACAAGCAGAAAAAAGAGGAAATAGGCCGAAAATTAAATCCTAAGTTACGTCAAAATGACCAACAGTGGTATCTTGAAACTTCTCAGGAAGAAGAGTGAAAAGGGAAGCCCATTTCCTGATCACATCTACCTGGAGGCATTCAGAAAGCATAAAAAATACCAAAATACACACCCATGTAAGTATTAAGGCCACAAATAACCCCTGAATATGCCCAAAAAACAGAAGCAGATGACCTTATCTGCTCATGTCCAGAAACAAGATAAAATGACTGAGGCAAATGAGCTGGAAGGAGACGTACACTCCATACTAGAAGATGGGCAGGCTTTGGAAATGCCTGAGAAGAAATTCCTAAAAATGCAATTGAGAAAAATAAGGAAGAAGTCAGGAAAGTGCTACAGGAACAATCAAGTAAGATAGATAGAGAATTCGAAACAATTCAAAACCTACAGAGAGAGGTCCAGATGATTAGTAATAGAATATCAGAAATGGACCACACATTGAAAGGGCAAAGATATAGAACTGAAGAGATAGAAGCTAGAACTAGTGAGCTAGAAGATAAATCTCTCAACACTACTAAAATAGAAGAACAAATACCAAAAAGGATTAAAAAAATCCGAAGAAAGCCTTAGATTCATGTTGGATAATATGAAGAGGAATAACATAAGAATTATTGGCATTCCAGAACAGGAACAACCTAAGACAGAGCCATTGCCATGCTGCAATGAG
>NW_006409245.1:0-513 GCF_000296735.1 Chrysochloris asiatica | reverse complement strand
TGGGCCAATCCGTTGGTTTCCAGGGTCTCGAGATGGTGTGGTAGAGTGAATTCATTTACATAGCCCTTCTAGCCTAGTCCTCAATACTGTGAAGCCGTGTGAATCCTAGATCTATGCCTGTGTTTATGCTCCCATTTTGGAGCATTATGTTCATGAGACAGGGTTAAGGTAGGAGATGCCTTCAGATGCTCCCTTACTATACTGTGTGGATCAAGTTACCACCCATAGTTTCCAGGAGATGTGGTCTGTTTCCAGCATGGAGGAACACCTTTTCAAAGTCCGATATATCGGAATCCTTGCCCTGGATTTTCAATCGGACTCTTAAACTTCTCTCTGGCGTTTCAGACTTGGCAGCCTATCATCTGACATGATTCACCAGCTTCTACAATGTTGTGAGTCAACAATCTGTCATGTGACCTGCCCTGAGAGTCAAGTCCTTCACAATGACATCTAACACATGGATTGGGGACCTAACAGGCCACAAAATCGCAGGAGTCCGTTCATGGACACTTT
>NW_006409244.1:119447-129475 GCF_000296735.1 Chrysochloris asiatica | reverse complement strand
TGAATTTAGAAAGATCTGAAAAAAAAAAAAAAAAGGAAGACTTGATTTAATTTTTGAAGGTTTTTCTTTGTGGTCAAAATGTTGAATGATACAAAAGGCTTCACAAGAAAATAGCAGGGACACAGAGTCACTGTACAAAAGAAAAGGTCAGTGTTCAACCATTTCAAGAGTTAGCATATGATGAAGCACTGATGGTACAGACAGAAGATGTTAATGCTGTATTAAAGTATGGGTGAAAAGGAAGGCTCCAGGAACTCACAGAATGCAACTTAGAATCTTTCAAAAACTGGTGTTCTACTGAGGGCACTCACTCACCTATGCCAAGAAATGTGAAAGACAGTTCCTGCCAACCAATTGAACAGTATCAATATTTATGCCCATCCCAAATAGTGGTAATCCAAATTTATGTGTAAGTTATCAAATAATATCACATGCAAGCAATTTTTCCTCCCAACATAATCACCTAGCTTTTCTTTTCTAAAGAGTTTTCATTGTGACCTGAATGATAGTTTACATGTAAGAATATCAATTTTACATAGCAATGACTGCATGCTTTCATTGCAATGATTACAATCTCCTCCATGCAATATTTACTTCCATTCCCTCTGTTTTTCTTTTTTCTTTTGAGGGGGAAGGGGATTGATACAAAAACACTCAGGAATATATAATCATATAACAGACCAAAGGTCACACTCTGCAAGCCTGCCGCCTGGCCTCCAGTACTCAGTTTCTCTTTCCATGAGTCTAGAGTCCTCAGCTGCTCCCTCTCTCCATGTCCTCCTCTCTGTCTCATCCTGGTTTTACTGCTGCTCTGGATAGGGTCCCACATTCCTTGTGCTCTTCTCCCTTGAGTGTCTTATGGTCTTACGTTTCTGGACTGTAAGGTTAACTACTCCCCCATTTTTGTTACAAACTTCTACATTTACTCTTGTGACAGTCACAATTAGTCATGAAAACAATTACTCACTATCGAATCATGAGAATATTCTCCACATCTGTTTTCACCAGACCCCTCTAGACAAGATGAAAACTATTCAGTGGGGCATCTACCTTCCCCCACACACTTTGAAACTAAACTCCTTCTTGAAAACTTGTAAGCTAATCAGTTTGTGCCTTTATCACCCCCTCATTTAAGTTAGCTGATGCCTCAATTGCCTGTTCCTACTACCTCATTTGAGAAACTGGATTATTTAAAGAAGAATGTAGGAAAAAGATAAGCGCAAGATTCTTTAACAATCTCTATTATGTTGATGATGTTGTTGCTAAGTTCTGTCGAGTTGATTCTGACCCACAGCAACCCTGTATAGGGTTTCCAAGGACTAGCTGGTGAGCTTGAACCACAGGAATTGCAGTCTGACTCAATAGCCCACAGCACCACAACCTGCTAATTGAGATTGAAGTGGATGTAAAATACTTACTGATGAAGATCAAAGGCCACAAACTTCAATATGGATTGCACGTCAGTGTAAAGAAAACAAAAACCAGGACTAATAAATAACATCACTATATATGAAGGCAGGCTTGAATTTATGAAATACTTCATTTTGCTTCGATCTAAAATCAGCACTCATGGAAGCAGCAGCCAAAATATCAAGTGATGTATTATTGCTGTTCTTAGGTGGCATCAAGTCTGTACCAACTGATAGCAACCTTATACACAAGAGAGCAAAACACAGTCTGGTACTGTGCCAACCTCACAACCCTTAATGCCCTACGTCATTGCTGCCACAACTCTGCTGATCGAACTCGTCTGAGGTCTTCCTCTTTTTTTTCTGACTCTTCATGTTAGCAAACATCCTTCTCTAGGGACTAGTCCTTCTTTATACTATAGCCTAAGTATGAGAGAAATCTGGGCTTAAAGGCTTTCAAAGAGCATTCTGGCCGTAATTCGCTTAACTCAATAGTGTTTGTTCTTTTGGAAGACCATGGTACTTTTATTATTCTCCTCCAACACCATAACTCAAGTGCATCAATTCTTCTTGGATCTTTCTTATTGACTGTCCAACTTTCATATGTATATGAAACCATTGAAAATATCATGGCTTAGGTCACACACACTTTCGTCCTCAAATGGACATATTTGATCTTGAACACTTAAACAAGGTCTTGTGCAACAGATTTGTCCAATGCAAAATATTATTTAATTTCTTGATGGCTGCATTCATTAATGTTGATGGTTCATCCAAACAAAATAAAGTATTTGACAACTTCAAACTTTTCTCTATTTATTTGGATGTTGTTTATTGATCCAATGCTAGGAATTATGTTTACTTTACATTGAAGTTCAGCTCATATCAAAAACTATGGTCTATGATTTACATCAGTGAGTATTTTAAGTCCTCTTCACTTTCAGCAAGTGAGCTTATATCAGCTGCATACTGCAGGTTGTTATTGAGTCTTTTTCCAATTCTGATGCCACCGTTTTCTTCATGTTATCTACTTTTTGATTATGTCCTCAGCATACAGAATGAATAAAAATGGTGAAAGAATCAACTCGGGAATGCACCTTTCCTAATTTTAAACCATTTGGTTTAAATTGTTCTGTTTGAACAACTGCCAATTGGTCTATGTACAGGTTCCTCTTGGGCAAATTAATGTTCCATAATACTCACTCTTCTCAATGCTGTCCATTGCTTGTCATGATGTGCACAATCCACAGACTTACTGTAATCAATAAAGCACAGGAAAACACCTTTCTGATTTACCCTGTTTTCACATCAGCAATGATATCCCTCATTCCATGTCATCTTTTGATTCTGGCCAGAACATCTGGAAGTTCTCTCTTAAAGTATGGTTGCAGCCATTTTAATATTCTCTTGAGTAAAATTCTACTTGCATTCAATAATAATGATACTGCCTAATGATTTCTGCATTCCATTGAGTCACCTGTTTTTGGAATGAGCACAAATACAGAACTTTTCCAGACAGTTGGCCAGGTAGTAGTCTTCCTAATTTCTTGGCATAGATGAGTGAGTGTCTCCAGTGCAACCTCACTTTGTTGAAATATTTCAATTTGCATTCCATCAGTTTCTGGTGCCTTCAATGCCTTCAATGCACCTTTGATTTCTTCCTTAAGGTTGCTTGTTGGCTCTTGATCATATGCTGCCTCTTGAAATGGTTGAATGTTTGATATCTTATATTAGGCAAATCTGCTGCAGAAAACCTCTTTAATAAAGTATTGAAGAGCAAAAACATCGGTTTGAGGATTAAGGTACATCTGAGTCAATCCATGATCTTTTCATTCACCTCATTTACGTGGCAAAGTTGCACAATGAGTAAAGAAGACCTATGAAGAATTGATTCATTTGAGTTACAGTGTTGGAGAAGAATATTAAAAGTACCATGGATTGTCCAAACAAACAAACAACAACCAAGTAAATTTGTGTTAGAAAAAGTACACTCAGAATTCTCTTTAGAAGGCAGATTGCCCAGATTTTGTCGCTCATATTTTGGACATACGACAAGAAGGGACCAGTCCATGGAGAAGGATATCATGGTTGGTAAAGTGGAAGGTTGGAGATAAAGAGGAAAACACCCAGAGAGATCAATTCTCATAACGGCAGCAATAATGGACTCAAATGTGACAACATTAGTAAGGATGGCCCAACACAGGGCAATGATTTGTTCTGTTGTGCATTGGGTCACAATGTGTTGGGAGCCACTCAAGGGTAACTAATAACAACAACAGAAAATGCAAAACAAAGCCACCACAATAAGGAATGGGGATATAGGTGTAAGGAAAATTTCAACACTAACTGGATGTAGTAGCCTCTGTTGTTGCTGTTATGTGTCGTGGAGTCGGTTCAGACTCATAGTGACCCTGTACAGGGTTTCTGAGGCCGTAAATCTTTACGGGAGCAGAAAGCCTCATCTTTCTCCCCTGCAACCGCTGGTAGTTTCAAACTGCTGACCTTGCGGTTATAGGTATAAGGAAAATTTCAACACTAACTAGATGTAGTAGCCTTTAGTGATCCTTATCAGTAGAACCTAATCATAAAGCCAGATGGGAAATCAGTGGTTTATAAACCCTCTTCTCTCTTATCCCTCACCAAGAAGTAAAGTATAGAAGAATAAGTTAGATGTGAGAACACAATAGATTATCAATAAGCATCTATGGTCAACTCTATGCTGTGCAGAATGGAGGCAGTGGTTGGTCGTTCATTGATAGTATCTTCCTCTTCCATGTGTAATCAAAGGTTTGATTCCCAACCAATGTGTTTATGTGAAAAACCACCTGTTATTAGAGATGTGTATTTGTGTGTGTGACAATAATCTTAAATCAGTTTCAGTTGAGATAACAGACTAAGATGAGCTGGTAAGAAAGGCCTGACAAACTCTTTGCAAAAATCAACCAATGAAAACACGTTGGAACACAATCATTTGTGGTCTGATCCACAATTGGTAATGGGTTTATTAGTCTACTGGGTAGCATTTTCTTCTGATGAGCCATGGGTTCACCAGGTTTCACGGAACCAACCCAAGAGCAGTTAGCAGTGTGTGATGTACATGGAGAAGGTATAAAAAGAAATGTCATTGCGAGTATTGTGTCAAACAACTTGACTGTTGTTAGATCAAGAACTAATGAGTTCTGATTACTTTGACATCCTCAGCAGCTATTTATGAAGGAAAACTCTTAGAAGATGACTAGCTTTCCACTTGGCTGCACATAAACTCATATGCTTTTTTGTTAAGTGCCATTGAGTCAGTTCCGACTCATAGAGACCCTGTATAGACAGGGTTTCTGAGGGGCAACTGGTGAATTTGAAACACTGACCTTTAGGTTACCAGTCCAGTACTTATTGTACAACACCACAAAAAACACCCTTGGTACTGTAAAACTTGTGTACTCACATCACAGGCTGTTCCAATTAAATCAGATACTTTAGTGATGGGACCAAAGTATGCCAAATGCATCCAGTAGGAATCAAGGTTTGAAATCAGTGAAATTCATTCTCAGATGTAAACTTTATATAAAGTATTGTTATATGCAAAAATAGTCTGGGTAATAATAAATGATGATGATTCTAAGTACATGAAATTAGAGTTGCATAATTTACTAGGAAGCCTGGATTATGGGTAAGAAGCATCAGGAGACTTCAAAACTCTATTGGGAATTGGTCATGCAGATGAACATATCTTTAAAATGATCCCATTACTGTAAAAAATGTGACAAAGAAAGTAATGTTCATAATTACATATTAAATTCTATAAGATCCTCAAAAAGAGCAGTAAGATTACTGTTTTCAGATGTCTGCACATACCATATTTACAAATCAATACACCCTAAAAATGGTGTAAAGGTTAAGATTAGGCTGCTCTGCTGAGGAGCCTCTGTAGGGCTGTCTTTATGTCCCTGTTCCTCAGGCTGTAGATGAAGGGGTTCAGCATGGGAGTGACAATGGTGTACATTACAGAGGCCACTGCATTCATTCTGGAAGAAGATGTGACAACTGAACTGAGGTACACTCCGAATCCTGTTCCATAAAATAAGAAAACAACTGACAAGTGAGAGCCACAGGTAGAAAAGGCTTTAAACTTTCCACCTGAAGATGAAATTCTCAGAATGGAGGAAACAATTTGAGTGTAGGAGAAAATAGTCCCTGAGACTGGAATGCCACCAAAGATGGCCGCAATACAATATACTAATATGGTACTGGTAGAGGTGTCAGAACAAGCCAGGTTAATGACTTGAGGAGGGTCACAGAAGAAATGAGGGATTTCTACAGTTGTACAAAAGGTAAGCTCTGATAACGTTGAAACGTTCAACTGGGAGTCCAAAAGGCTGATGCAATATGATAGAAAAATTAGCAATCCACAGAGGCAGGGGTTCATGATGGTTGTGTAGTGCAGGGGGTGACAAATGGCCACAAACCTGTCATAAGCCATCACAGTCAAGAGAATATTGTCCAGGCATCCAAAGAGATAAAAAAACGACACTTGTGTCAAGCAGCCCTTATAGGTGATGGTTTTACTCTGTGACTGGATGTTGACCAGCATGTTTGGGACTGTGGTGGAGATGAAACCAAAGTCAGCTAGGGATAGATTGGAGAGGAAGAAGTACATGGGGGTGTGGAGGTGTGGGTCAGAGCTAACAGCTAGGATGATGAGCAAGTTCCCAGTCACTGCGATCAGGTACATGGACAGGAATAATCCAAAGAGAAAGGGTTGCAGTTCTGGATCATCAGAAAGGCCCAGAAGGAGGAATTCAGAGACATTTGTTAGATTCTGTGGCTCCATGTATGTGAGACAGCTTTTGAAAAAAAGAAAAGGAGGTTGTTAAAAGGAAATAAGTTAATAGGCATCCATAACTGAGTCTATATTTTGAATTCAAGAATTTGTCAGTGTACAAATTTGCAAGTTGCAAGAATAATTTCTTTTTTCTTTTTCATGAATAAATTATTTTAGAAAGATCAGCATGAGGTTAGTTTCTATGTTTTGTTATGTGCTAAGAAGTCATTTCAACTCATATCAACACTTTTACATGTACATGATGTGATTGAAAATGCCTTGATGTGCGTCAGGCATAACTTAACTCTGAAACTGATCTCTTAGTTCTTTAACACTTTATTTAAGATATCTTTGCAGCAGATTTGCGTATTGTAAAAAATCATTTGCTTTCTTGACTGCTGCTTCCATGAGTGTTGATTATTCAATCCTTTCTCCATTTAGCATGATGTTATTTATTGGTCCTGTTTTTGTATTCTTTAAACTGAAGTGCAATCCAGACTGAAGGCTGTGGTCTTTTATAATCACTACTATGCATTTTAAGTCCTTATTTCTTCCTTATGAGAGAAGGTTAAAACTATCCCACATCCAACTTTTCTAACATGTTTACCACTCCATAACCATTGATATCCATCACCACTCATCCCCTCACTCATGTCCCAGGGTTCTTCAAAATGCTGGCTGCAACATTTCACAGAACTCATAATTGTCTGCAGAAATGGTTCACACTAGTGTGAAGTCAGCAAGTCCCAAATCTGTAGTTCACAGGTCAGAGAGCTTGTTTATACTTTTGTTTCCTTCACAGCATTCCTTATTTTTCTGACATACATCTTATATGGATACACATGGTCATTCAAATAAGTGTGTTGTTCTATGAAAAGCATGAATATAGGAGTAATTACAGCACATACATATATGTTTGTAGAAATAACATCTGCTACATTATATATGTTCAGGAATGTAGTCCTTTTTTCTAATATGACTATGCTTCCACTTGCAGATTAATATTTGCTGTAACAAACAGAAGGTTTAAGTATATAAGCTTTTTGTGTTTGTTAAGTGTCATCTAGTTGGTTCTGTTCTATATCTATCCATATAAAGTTTCTGAGGAGCGACTGGTGAGGTTGAACTGCTGAACTTGTGGTTCAAAGTGACTTTATAATCCAGTGCATTAATCTGCAGTGCTAAACTATAATCAAGCACCAGAAAAGAATGAGTTATTTAGTCCAGAGTATTATAGACATAGTTATGGGACATACCATGGTTAATTGGTATAACAATGTTCAGAAAGACAGTGTTCTACAATCTACTTGAGCGAGTAGTTGTTAGACTATTAAAAGGTTTTGAACAACCACCTAACATCTTTCTCCTTCTGGAGCAAAAAAAATTGAAGAAAATCAAACATGCATGGAAATGATCAGTCCAAAAGAAAATGTACCACATGAACCTGAGCTTTCTAGCTAACATTGCTGACTGCTATGAAAGGTATCACAATAGAGGATCATGGATAGAGTAGGAGACAAAATGTGGAACAAGACTCAAACTAGAAGCAGTAAACAGTCTTATTGATCTGACAGACATCGGTGGAACCCTAGAGACTATGGTCCTTGGTCACTCCTGAGGTCTAAAACTAAATTCACCCCAATAACTCAACTTTTAGTCAGAAAATGGACACCATATTGTTGTTGCTGCTACATGCCATCAAGTCAATACTGACTCATACTGATGCTATGCACAACAAAAGAAAACACTGCCCAGTCCTGCACCAACCTCACAGTTGCTGCTATGCTTGAGCCCATTGCAGATGTGTCTGTACAAATATATCTCGTTAGTGGTCTTCCTCTTGTTTCTTCACCCTCCACTTTACCAAACATAATAAAATTCTGCATGGACTGGTCCCTCATGATAATAGGTCCAAAGTAAGAGAGATGAATTCTGGCCATCCTGGCTTCTAAACAACATTTGGCTGTACTTCTCTCAACACAGATTTGTTTATTCTTTTGGAAACCCACCCTACTCTTCATATTCTCCTCCAACATCAGAACTCAAATGCATCAATTCTTCTTGGGTCCTCTTTAAAAACTGTCAAGCTTTGACATGCATGTGAATAAAATACCAAGGATTGTGTCAGGGGCATCTAAATTCTCAAACTGACATCTTTGCTCTTGAACACTAAAAAGAGGTCATTTGCATCAGATTTGTCTAATGAAATACCTCAATTTCTTTCTTGACCTCTGCTTCAGTGAGTGTTGATGGTTGATAGGGAAAACATGGAGTCTTTGACAGATGCATTTTTTTCTCCATTTATCTTGATATTATTTATTTGTCCAGTGATGAGGATTTTTTTATTTCTTAACAGAAATGCAACCCATAAAGAAGGCTGAGGTGTTTTTTGTTTGTTTGTTTGTTTTTTATCTTCATCAGTAAACAAGGTTGTATAATCTGCACATTAAAGGTCATTAATGAGTCTTCTTCCAATCCTGATGCCACATTCTTCATATACTACTGTTCAGTGCTCAGCAAACTGATTGAATAACTTTGGTGAAAGATTACAACGCTGACACACTAACTAATTTTAAATCATTTAGTGTCCCCCTGTTCTGTTCAAACAACTTCCTCTTGGTATATGTACAGGTTTCTCATTAAGACAATTAAGTGTTCTGGGAAACGCATTCTCCACAATGATGTCTATTGCTTATCATGATCCTCATGGTCACAAGACTTTGTGCAGTCAATAAAGCACATGTAAAATCTTTCTGGTATGCTCTGCTTTCAGTCAAAATCCATCTGATGTCAGCAATAATATCCCTTGTTTCATGTCATTGTCTGAATCTGGCTTGAACCTCTGTCAGTGAAGAATTGTCAAGTCAATTCTAATCCATAGTGAGCCTTTATAGGGTTTCCAAGGAGTGATTGGTGAGCTTGAACTGCTGACCTTTCTTTTCAAATGACTTTGCAATACAATGCATTAACTCACAGCACCACACCAGGACTCCATTTCATCTAATGACTAGGATATTGATGTTTATGCGTTTCATTGAATTTTTTACAAGTTCCAATTTTCCTAGATTTATACTTTTAAATCCCATAATTCTATTATTAATGGATGTTTATAGATGTTTCTCTTTACTTTGAGTGTTTCCTCCATCAATAAATGACTCCATTCATGTCATCATGGTCAACTAGCTATACTTTGAGGAGGCAGCTCTTCTTCAGTTGCATTCTGAGTGCCTTCCAGCTTGAGGGCCTCATCTTCTGGCACTATTGTTGTTGTTGTTGTTAAGTGCCATCGAGTCGGGTCCGACCCATAGCGACCCTGTACTATATGTGACTACATTCTGTTGTTCCTCATCATGTTTCAGTATTCAATATTCTGGTGCTCTCTGACAGTGTTCCATTGCTATTCATAAGGTTTTCAGTGACTAAATATTCAAAAGTAGTCCATCTCTTCTTTCTTGGACGTTTTCATCTGGCAGCTCAGCTGAAACCTGTCAACCATGGGTGACCCTGTTGGAATTTAAAGTACTGATGGCATAGCCTACAGAACCATAACAACATGCAAGCCACGACAGTACCAGTGGTGGAGACCACCTATAAGGTAAATAGTAATACCAGGTGTGTATGTACTCTTTAGAACAATCAACCTTAGGGAATTGAAAGGACAGCTTTTACCTAGGGATAAACCTCAGAAGCAGAAATGATGAGTAAATAATGAGCAATGAAAACTATTATACATAGGAAGGAAGTGGAAAGAACGTTGTTGCATTATGGGTACTACAGACAAAGTCATGAAACAAAATGTG
>NW_006409244.1:116339-119347 GCF_000296735.1 Chrysochloris asiatica | reverse complement strand
ATAACAACATGCAAGCCACGACAGTACCAGTGGTGGAGACCACCTATAAGGTAAATAGTAATACCAGGTGCGTATGTACTCTTTAGAACAATCAACCTTAGGGAATCGAAAGGACAGCTTTTACCTAGGGATAAACCTCAGAAGCAGAAATGATGAGTAAATAATGAGCAACGAAAACTATTATACATAGGAAGGAAGTGGAAAGAACGCTGTTGCATTATGGGTACTACAAAGTCATGAAACAAAATGTGTTTGAACTGTTGACCAGAAAACTAACTTTCTCTGTAAACCTTACTCAAATCACAATAAAATATTAAAGCAAAGCAAAATAAATATTTGGGTTGCTTATAAAAGTCTTTAAAAGTATATACTCTCTCCCTTGGTTTTAATGTACATCCTATTTTGTTAAGTTTGTTTTTGATAAGTATAGAAAACCATACAATATTGCTGATATCTAAGATGTCATTAGTGTGAAAAGAATGCACCAGAGATTAGGCTGTAGTTTCCTTTCCAGAACCACTAGGTTCCTAGTTTTCACTGGATGTCTTGTTATTTGTCTATCAGTGTTAAGCAATTTCACAGATATATCTGGTGTTTAGTTGGCTTCTGCCTTTGCTTCCATTCTTTATTGACTCAATGAAATGTTTAACTATATTTCCCAACCAAAATATTTAGGAAGAATTGTCCTTATCACATCAATACGCTTATTTACAATTGAAAACAAATAGGACTAGGGTAGTTCTACAGATTAATTTGAACTACTTAAGAACTTTCCAAATCAATCCTTTCTTATTTGGGGGAGTGGAATTCTCCTTACTTTCGTTCCCTGATGAGAACTCATTTCTACTTTTCAATTGGTAGGTACAAAATTATTTGAAATTTTAGGAGAACATAAAAGTGAAAAGAATCAAGGATAATATGAACAAACACTGTATGAATTTGTACATTTGTTCAAATAAATGTATTAATTAGACCTAACACTTAAAAATGTAGAACAAATTAAAATTACACAACATGTATAATATATTCTTTAATGTACTTTTATCAGTGGTTCTTAATAGTGTTGAAGGTTAGTTTGAACTACAAGGTTGGCAGTTCAAACTCACCAACCACTCCTTGGAAACCCTATACAGGGTGACTATGAGGTGGGGCTGATTCTATGGCACTTAACAACAACAACAACGTATATCTTTTCAAATATGATGATGAGCTGTCCACATTGTAAAATTCATTAGACCAGATTCTAATTTTGAGTTCCTTGGTTAATCTTAAGTACAGCCGGGTTTGAGAATAATTGCTTTAGATTATTGATAATCACATAGTAAATCTTCCATCAACTTGACCTATTATCCTTAATACCCTCTCTTAGCATTAATTATATTAATGTTTAATAATGTTTCACAAATCATACTTCAGAGATTTAAAATTTTACTGACAGAACTTGATTACCCAGGCATATATCTATTCCATCACATATCTGTTCTCCAGATGCAATCTTTGTCATTAATTTTTTAATGCTTTCATAATATTGTACTAATTTTCTCAATATTTACATAATATTAATACTAATATATGCAACCACAACTAGTTTTCTTGAAAACATAGTCCTACACATGTGGTACTACAAAAGGCCTCAATCACTACAATATCGTGTTTTATCTTGCTCTGAAAAGTCTGTCTGTCTATCTATCTATCTATCTATTTATCTATATTTCAGAAACTAGATGGTCTGAAATATATTTTATAGTATAGTATTACAGAGTGAACATTTTGTCAATTTTTTATTAAAACCATCATAGTAAAATTCTTATTCTACTTTCCACATTACACAACTGAGAATTTCTATTTTACAAGTGCCTTAAGCATAATTCAACTCCATGCTCTAATTATCATGACATGGAATCACAAATATCTTTGAAAGCTTTCTGGTAATCATCATTTTATTATCAATCCTCAAGATAATTGGCATCCTCTATCAGGAGTCCCTGTGTTGCACTGTGGAATAATGTTCTGGGCTGTAAGCTTATTTGAATCACAAGGTTGGCAGTTCAAACTCGTCAGTGGTTCCTCAGAAACCCTATACAGGATCAGTATGAGTCAGAATCTTCTAGAGGGCACTTAACTACAGAAGGAGCTCTGATAGAGTAGTGTTACAAGTCGGGCTGCTAACCTCAAGGTCAGTAGTTCAAAACTACCAGCTATTCAGTGGGAGAAAATGAGGTGTTCTGCTCCTGTAATGACTTAGAACCATGGAATCCCTATGCAGAGTCACTATGAGTCGGAACCAACTCCAGAGCACACCACCACTACCACCATGGCTCTATTGGTGTCCTGGTGTGGCATTGTGGGTTAATAGACTGGACTGAAAAGTCATTTTGAACCGTAAGGTCACCGGTTCAAGCTCACCAGTCACTCCTCATAAATCCTATACAGGATCGCTGTGGAACAGACTCTACTGCACTTTACAACAACAACAACATGGCCCTACAGATATAACACTGGACTGCTAACCTCAAGGTCGACTGTTCAAGCCCACTAGGTGCTCCACTGGAGAAAGATGAGGCTTTCTGCTTCCACAAAGATTGACAGTCTCACAAACTACACAGGGTCCCCATGAGTCAGAACTGACTGAACAGCACTTCAACACAGAGAATAATATTCTCATATCTCATATTTCCTTTGTCTGCAGTAAAATGCATTACTATTCATAGAAAACCTCCACATTTACTGTGCTCATGCTATGAAGTTTCCTGTAAATCATTAGGCCCATTTTCTTAATTAGTATATTAACTCGAAGTTGTAATAAGAAGAATCAACGGTTCAATCATCTCACCAAGTTGTAAGAGGAAGAATCAACAGTTCAACCTTTGCTTATCTGAAAAGAACCATAATCGTTCAGTTCTGGTTGAAGAGAAGGTACCCTGAAATAAAAATCAGGAGATCAATGTCCAAATCCAATATCATTCACACAATAAAGTTGAAGTTTGTATAAATCTCTCAACTTCTTT
>NW_006409244.1:113932-114702 GCF_000296735.1 Chrysochloris asiatica | reverse complement strand
CAGAAAGGGCAAGAGAGAGATCTGTTCATCCTGATGTAATTCCCTCCAGTATTCTCAAATATCTTTCTGATAGGCACTCACTTCTGCCTGCTGCAGTCTAGGAGAAACTTCTCATGAAAGAGCACAGTGAGCAGGATCTGTGGCTGGAAACATCAGAAAGTGAAATGACAGGGTGAGTGGACAAGGGGGAATATGGCAAGTGTCCATGTCTGGCATCACACTGCCCAGATTCAAACCAGTCTTCAATGTTTTCTGGTCCATTACCTGGTAAATGTTACAAAAAAGGCTGTTCCTTTTCTCTTCTGTTAAATAATAGCCATGTGTGTTGTTCTTTTCTGGGTGTGCTTGGGCAGGAAATGGAAACAAGTAATGCAAAAATGTGTGATCACATGCTGGGGACTTTAATCATTTCAGTGAAATGAAATATGATAGGATGAGTGTAAAACTGATGTTTCCAAATGGAAACTATCCCTCAATTCACAATAAAAACTTGAAAAAAACGTATGCTCATCATGGAAAGGTCATTTGTTCAAAGTACAAAGGGCAACATTTGTGTAAGGACTAAGTTGAGAAGGGATTAGAAAGTGAGTGGAATGCAATCAGAAACCACAGGATAAAGCAGGATAAGGGTTGTTGCATGGAAGGGATTGTAATCATTGAGATGAAAAAAAATTGTGATTTGTTGAATTGAAAACTGATGATTTTGTCTGTAAACATTCATTCAATTCACAACAAAAGTTTCAGATAAATAAATAAACAAATAACTCTAA
>NW_006409244.1:80384-87515 GCF_000296735.1 Chrysochloris asiatica | reverse complement strand
TTGGTAGGTGCAGAATTATTTAAATTTTAGGAAAACATAAAAGTGAAAAGAACCAAGGATAATATGAACTAACCTTGTACTAATTTGTACATTTGTTCAACTATATGTATTAATTAGACCTAACACTTAAACATGTAGAACAAATTAAAATTACACAACATACATAATGTATTCTTTAATGTGCTTCTATCAGTGGTTCTTAATAGTGTTGAATGTTGGTTTGAACCATAAGGTTGGCAGTTCAAACTCACCAACCACTCCTTTGAACCTCTATACAGGGTGACTATGAGGTGGGTTGATTCTATGGCACTTCACAACAACATGTATCTTTTCAGATACAATGATGAGCTGGCCACGTTGTAAAACTCATTAGACCAGACTCTAATTTTGAGTTCCCTGGTTACCCTTAAGTACATCTAGGTTTGGAAAATAATTGCTTTAGATTACTGTTAGCCACATAGTAAATCTTCCATCAACTTGACCTATTATCATGAACACCCTCTCCTAGCATTAATTATATTAACATTTAATAATGCTTCACAAATCATACTTTAGAGATTTAAAATTTTACTAATAGAACTTGATTACCCAGTGTATGTATCTATTCCTTCACATATCTGTTCCCTAGATGAAATCTCTATCATTAATTTTTTAATGTTTTCATAATATTAGAACTAATTCTTCTCAATATTTTCATAATATTAATACTAATATATGCAATCATAACCAGTTTTCTTGAAAACATAATCCTATACATGTGGTACCAAAACACACCTCATTTACTACAATATTGTATTTTATCTTTCTCTGAGAAGTCTATCTATCTACCTATGTATCTATCTATGTATCTATCTATCTATATTTCAGAAACTAAACGGTCTGAAATATAGATATACACATGTATATATTTTATAGCATAATATTATAGAAGAATCAATGGCTCAGCCTTCAACTCACCAAGTTGTAAGAGGAAGAATCAACAACAGTTCAGCATTCGCTTATCTGAAAAGAACTATAATCATTCAATTCTGATTGAAGAGAAGATACCCTGAAATAGAAATCAGGAGATCAAGGTCCAAATCCAATATCATTCACACACTAACGGTGAAGTTTGTATAAATCTCTCAACTTCTTTTTCCTGGGAACACAGAGAACAATACTCATTACAAGGATGCATGTAGCAGCTAGCATAGTTTGACATTTAATAAATATTTGGACATAGTGTTTTACTCAGAATTTTCATCAATAACAGTATAGTTGATTCATTTTTGAAATACAATCACTCTTTTATTTTATTAGGTTCAATACTGCACTGCATACCACAAGTTAGGCAGTTCAAACCCACCAGCTGCTCCTTGGAAACAGGGTCACTATGAGTCAGACTGACAGGATGACACTTAACAACAACAACAACAATAGGAAACATGGAGTCTTGGTATGATGGTATAGAATAAGAACTGGATCACAAGGTCAGCTTGAACTTCAAGGTCTATTTTTCAAACCCACCAGCTGCTCCTTGGAAACATTACTCAAGATCACTATAAGTAGGACCCAACTTGACAGCCGTAATAATAACAAAAGGTGAAGGATGTAATTGTTGTGAAATGCTGTTGAGTCAGTTCCTACTCACAGCAACCAAGTATAGAGTTTCCAGGGAGTGTCTGGTGAGTTTGAACCACAGAGTAGTCCAGTGCATATACTCTAGCACCACACCAGAAGCTTAATAATTCCCAGGAAATCTGAGCATAAAATGTACTGAAATCTTAACATGTGCCTAAGTTTACACAAGACTTACTTTCCCCTTTTCTTTCTCTGTTTATCCTTTTTGCTTTGCATTTGTGAAAACCTCCATAATTTTTGAAAATAATTGAATGCTGTACATTCTATTTTAAGTATGTCCCATGGAAAGTCCTTAATATGAAATATCATGTCCTGTTTTATTTTGTATCTAGTTCTTGGAATATCGATAGACAGAACAAAAACATGGACAGGTATGCACTCAGCATGGAAGCCATACAGCCTACACTCTGATCCTGTGAACTAAGGAAGGGTCTAGTTCATATTTAACACAGAGTTGCCTTTGTAATTTTGGTTATAGCCTACTCTGTGCCAATCATGGAATAAGTTTTTCAAAATCAGAAATAAATAATTCTCAGATGTTTCCTTCTAAGCAGTCATTATTTACTTGTATATGACAAAACAAAACTTCGAGATCATAGGATACTTTAGTTGAATTGTATAAAAATAATCTAATGTGTATTCATATTAAAAATAATGTGTGTTCTGTGCCTTGACTATTTGCATCAATCACATATTTAATCATATATGAATATTCATTGTTTGTTCAATTCTTACAGTCATGCAGATATTTCTCTATATTTACCAGGTATAGAAAAATTTAGATGGCAACATACATGCTGAGCAATACTAAGAATTTGTTTCATGATTAACAAATCATAAGTGGATAGACAGGATTCACAGTTAAATTGTAGGTCATGGTGCTGTGGGTTAATGCGCCAGACTGCAAAGCTGTCTGAGCTGCAAGGTCAGCAGTTCAAACTCACTAGCTCTTCCTCAGAAACCTTATACAGTGTTGCTATGGGTCGGAACTGACTCGATGGCACTTCACAGCAACAACAAGACCTATTACC
This sequence comes from Chrysochloris asiatica, assembly GCF_000296735.1. NCBI lineage: Eukaryota > Metazoa > Chordata > Mammalia > Afrosoricida > Chrysochloridae > Chrysochloris > Chrysochloris asiatica. Next base: position 84,864 of record NW_006409244.1, on the reverse strand, counting down.
TAACCATATTCACCCTGTTTCCTCATATTTGAAAATGCTTAATGTATCAGTTCAGAGTATTTAACCTTAGATGCATCTAAGATACATATCTAAATATACCAGCTTCCAGACTCAGAATGGAACCCAAAGCACATGTGATAGAGATGGGCTAAAATACCAGGAAGAAAGACGAAGTGGAGTGCTGAGAAAAAACCAGAAAGGGCAAGAGAGAGATCTGAGCATCCTGATGTGATTCCCTCCAGTATTCTATAATATCTATTAGTTGATGGGCACCAAAAGGCACTCACTTCTGCCTGCTGTGGTGTAGAAGAAACTCCTCCTGAAGGAGCACAGTGAGCAGGGTCTGTGGCTGGAAACATCAGGAAGTGAAATGACAGGGTGAGTGGACAAGGGAGAATATGGCAAGCGTCCTTTGTGTGGTGTGACACTGCTCAGATTCAAACCAGTCTTCGATGTTTTCTGGTCCATTACCTGGTAACAGTTACAAAAAAGGACTGTTCCTTTTCTTTTCTGTAAAGTAATAGCATTGTGTGTTGCTCTTTTCTGAGTGTGGTTGGGCAGGAAATGGAAACAAGTAACACCAAAATGTGTGCTCACATGCCAGGGATTGTAATCATTGTAATGAAATGAAATACGATAGTAAGAGTATAAAACTGATGTTTCCAAATGTAAACTATCACTCAATTCACAATAAAAAATAAAAAATAAAAAAAAAAGTATGCTCATCATGGAAAGGTCATTCATTTAAAGTCAAAAGGGCAACATTTGTTTAAGGACAAAGTTGAGAAGGAATAGGAAGGTGAGTGGAATGCAATCAGGAAACTCAGGGTGAATCAGGAAGGATTGTAATCACTAAAATGAAACTCAGGGTGAAGCATGGAGGGATTGTAATCACTAAGATGAAACAAAGAGTATGATTTGTTGTATTGAAAACTGATAGTTTTGTCTGTAAAAATTCACTAAATTCACAACAAAAGTTTTAGATAAATAAATAAACAAATAACCCTTAGTTCAGATCCTGACTGGACAGCTGTGAATAAACATTCATGACACTGTGGTTACTGTCATCCTCATCATTGTCATTACCATTACCATCTACAAGATAATTTTGAAGTGTTCAGGGGACAGGTAGAGGGACCCGTTTTCTGTTCTGGTGTGAAAGTTTCTGTAGAAGTTAGAAAAAAGTAGATGAATACATACTCAAAATGAATGAGAGCAGAAACTTCACAGGCCTCTGATACTAAATTTAGAACTTCCATACCTCCCATGTGTCCATCATAGAGTGCACCTTGTCTTGATGAGGAGGAAACAGTGTTCCTCAATCCCTCTGTCCACTGTCTCACACAGAACTCACTGGAATGCTCTGGTTCTCTGCTGGGGTAAGACCAATGAAGAAAGGTCTACTGTCCCTCTCTTACCTGTTAGGTGATGAGGATTGATGCACTTTTCTCAGGACTGGCAGAAAAACAGACTCAGATATAAACATTGTGAGGTATATGACCACTCTAGTGGAGAGTCATGGCTATGCATCTCCTTTTAATAGGAAAGACAAATTGAAAGCCTAGAGGGCACAGGCAGATTATTCACAGTGAAGACGAGAGCAAATTGCCCACAGCTCACAATTAGCTAAATTGATTCCTGGTATTCTGACCTCTGAAGACTTGTTAATGTTAATGAAACTTGAAAAGGACAAATGAATGTCCCTGATATCTAGGACATCTCATTACAAGGAAGAAGCACTCCCTTCTCACTAAGTTCTAAAATACAGAAATCTTAGCATAGAAAGCAGACACTTGTTTTGTCAAATGAAGAAAAATCAATATATGATTTAATATCCTCAAACCCATTGAATGAATCAGGTTATTTAGGTAGGATTAAATATTCTATAGGATCCCTGGTGGCCCACTGGTTAAGTGGTTGGCTGCTAGATATGGACAAAATGGTTGGCAGTTTGAACCCAGTAGCCACTCCATGGGAGAAAGATGTGACTGTCTGATTCCTTAATGATTTACAACCTGGGAAACTCTATGGGGCACTTCTATTTCTGCCTATAGATTTTCTATGAGTCAATATTGACTCAACATCAATGCCATTTTCTGGGATAATGTATTCTCTGAGCCCTGATGGCACAATGATTGGAATACTTGGCAGTTAACTAAAGGGTTGGCAATTGTAACCCACTAATCACTGCACATGTTATTTAGATAAGATTACAGAGAAACAGCTATAAACATCCAGTGAAGATCAGAAGATGGAATATCCGAAGAATGAAACTGGGAAAACTGAAAGTTGTTAAAAATGAAATGGAACACATAAACATTGATATCTTAGGCATTAGTGAGCTGAAATGGAACGGTATTGTCCATTTTGAATGTGACAACCACATTGTTTACTCGACTGAGTTCCAGGTGGTGTTGCCACTACTGTCAATCTTTGATTGTTGTCTCTTCTTGCTGGTATTTATTCCAAAGAACTCCCTTTAGAGTTTTCAATCACTGGATTGGCTTTGACAAAATCTCTTAGCTTCTGTTTATCCAGAAATATTTTGATTGCACCATCGTATTTGATAGAAAGTTGTGCTTGAAAGACTATTCTTGGTTAGCAGTTTTTTTCATTTAGGGTTTTATATATGTGTCCCCTTCTTGAGTGTATTGTTTCTGCTGAGAAGTCAGAACTTAATCTGATTTGCTTGCCTTTGTAGGTAACAGTTCTCTTTTCCCTGGCTGCTTTTTTCCCCCTAAGTCTGTAAATCTTTATATGAATAGAATGCCTTATCTTTCTTCTGCAGAACTGCTGATAGTTTAGAATTGCTGATCTTGAGATTAGCAGCCTGACTTGAACCTACTGTTACCAGAGCTCCTGATGTATAGGTTTATATTGAGCAAATCATCTTCAGAATCTGCATTAAATGAAGAAGAATATGACACCAGGATTAGAGGAAGACAAGAAATCAAATGATGTATTACATTAGTCAAATCTTTTACACAAGACTTTTTAAAGTGTTGAAGAGCCAAGATGTCAGCTTGATCACTAAGGTGTGCCTGACCCATACATGGTATTTTAAATAACCTCATATGAATGCAAATGCTGGAGACTTGATAAGGAAGACTATATAATTGGTGCTATTGAGTTATGGTATTGGAGGAGAATACTGAAAATGCCATCAGCTGCCAAAAAAACAAAGAGATCTGTCTTGGAAGAGGTGCAGACGGAGTGTTTCTTGGAGTCCATGATGACCAAATTTTGTCTTTCATACTTCAGACATATAGTAAGAAGGGGCCAGTAGCTGGAGAAAGACATCGTGTTTGGTAAAGTGGAGGGTCAGAGAAAAAGAGGAAGGTTCCCAACGAGATAGATTGGCAAAGTGGCAGCAACAATGAGCTCAAGCATGGCAACAATTGCAGGGTTCACCCAGGAACGGGCAATGTTTCGTTCTCTTTTAAATAGGGTTGCTATAAGTCATTTCCTACTGGTATCAGATTGGAGGAAGATTCATTAACAACCTGCAATATGCAACAAGCAAGGCTCCAAGTGACACAGCCTTGCTTTTCTGAAAACAGAGAGGACTTGAGATCTTTACTGATGAAGCTAAAAGACTATATCCTTCAGTGTGGATTGTACCTCAATATAAAGAAAACAAAAATTCTCAATTTGGTTCAATAAATGACATCATGATTTTGGAGAAAACATCTAAGTTGTCAAAACACTTCATTTTGTTTGAAATAAAAAACAGTGCTCATGGAGCATCAGTCAAGAAATCAAAAGACACGTTGCATTAGGCATTTTTTTTTTTAAAAGTGTTGAAGACCAAAGAAGTCTGGAACTGATCAATTATGCAATCAATAAGTATTGATAATTACTTCTGATTGCAATGTAATGGTCAAATACAAAGAGGAAATATCAGTAATTGGAAACTGTTGGCCTCTGAGAGAGAAATTATGCAGGAAATTGCATGATACAATTTTTCATGTCAATAACATATTCATTGACAACATCTTTTTTAAACAGCATACAAGGAAACTATGCACCTGAATCTCACCAGTTGAAATAAACAGGAATTAAATTGTATATATCTGTGGGAAGAAATGGTGGGAATGCTCCATATCATCAGCCAAAAAAGGTCAGAGGCAGACTGTGGAAGAGACAATCAAGTTCAGGATGAAACCAAAGAAAATCAAATGAGTCCATGAGAATAAAAAAAAAAAATACCTGTTATATTTACTTGGCAGGGGAGATGCCATGATCATGAAGGTGATTTTCCCAGGGCGAGACTTATCCATTGCACTTAGGATGTGCTGAGCCCTGCGATTTCCCCAGTGGTTGTTGTTGTTGTCAGGTGCCATCGAGTTAGAACCGACTCATAGCGACCCCATACACAACAGAAGGAAACAATGTCCGATCCTGGACCAATCTCACTACCGCTGCCACACTTGAGTCCATCAATGATGCCACCTGGCCAATCCATCTCGTTAGAGGTCTT
>NW_006409244.1:75166-77539 GCF_000296735.1 Chrysochloris asiatica | reverse complement strand
TGTCTATACTGTCTCTTTAAATTTCAATGTCAATCTTGATACAATCCAATGGTGGGAAACTTAAATGCATAATTTGTGGTAGTGGGGGACTGCGTTTGCGCTCTCCCCTAACAACACACAATAATAACAATAATAAAATGGATATGTCCCACCAGAATTTAGAGACCACTTCATAATAGATTTGATGCTTTAGGCTCTGATGGCCAAATACCTACCTAGTTGTTAGATTACATCAAGATCATCACACAGGACGAAAGCAAAGGATCATCAAAAATACAGAAAAGAAAGTGTAGAAAAAATGGATGTCACAAAAGACTCTGAAATTTGCTTTCAAGTGTAGTAATGCTAAATTAAATGGAAGAATTGAGGAAGCCAAAGAACTGAACAGAAAATTCCAAAGGGCAGTTCTAGAAGACAAGGTCAAGTATTATAAAGAAATATACAACATTTGAAGTTAGAAAACCAATCAAGTACATTTAGAAAGACCTGAAGAAGGCAGAAGCAAGCCTCAATTAAAAATACTGATGGGTTTTATGGGAAAAAATGTTGAATGATGTAAAAGGCATTAAAGAAAATAGCAGGGGCACAAAAGAAAAGGTCAGTGTTCAACCATTTCAAGAGTTAGCGTATGATGAAGCACTGATCGTACAGACATATTTCTTGGAATCTTTCAAAAAAAAAACAAAAAACAAAACTGATGTACTACTGTGGGCACTCACTCACCTATGCCAAGAAATTTGAAAGACAGTTACCTGCCTACCAATTGAATAATATCAATATCTATGCCCATTCCAAATAATGGTAACACAAACGTATGCACAAGTCATCAAATAATATAACATGTAAGCAATTTTTACCCCCAAAATAATCTCCTAGCTTTTATTTTATTTTATTTTAAAGTGTTTATTGTGAACTGAGTGATAGATCACATGTGAGAACATCAGTTTTACATTGCAAAGATTGCATGCTTTCATTGCAATGATTTCAATCTCCTCCATGCGTCATCATTCAACAATATTTACTTTCATTCCCTGTGTTTTTCTTTTTTCTTTGTGGGGGGAGAGAGGATGGACACATAAACACTTAGGAATATATAATCATTTAAACAAATAAAGGGCACACTCTGTAAGCCTGCCTTGTGGCTGCCAGTCATCAGTTTCTCTCTTTCCATGAGTCTAGAGTCCTCAGCTGCTTCCTTGCTCCATGTCCTCCTCTCTGTCTCCATCTCTGGTGTTACTGCTTCTCTGGATAAGATCCCATATTCACTTGTGCTCTTCTCCCTTGACAGGTCCTACTATCCTCTATACCTAGACTGTAACAAAAATTCCCCCATTTTTGTTACAAACTTCTACCTTTAGAGTTGTGACAGTTGCAATTAGTCATGACAACAATCACTCACTATTGAATCATAAGAATCTTATCTGAATCTATTTTCATCAGATCCTTCTAGACAAGATGAAAACTATTCAGTGGGAATGCTACATTTCCCCACACACTCTGAAATTAAACTTCCTCTTGAAAACTTGTAAGCTAGTCAATTTGTGCCTTTATCACCTCCTCATTTTAGTTAGCAGATGTCTAAGTTGCCCATCCTTATCTACCTATATACAGAGAGGATAGAATTGATATTTGATGTGAAGAATCCTTCCCTCTCAGTTGGTATTTGAAGCTACTATATCCATAAATATAGGTTAAGTTCATCAAATTGTACCAATTTACACTCGTTTCCTTTATCAAAAATTGCTTTTTATCTTCCTCTAGTCAAGATCTGATTATCAAGCCATCAAGACTAGATCAAATGATTACTATTTGCAAGTTAGGTGTTCTTGTGTGTCTCCCCTCACTTCATATCTGTTGGATGCTTTATTCTCAAGTCTAACCCTCTGGGAGCTGTGTCCTTGTTAATGGACATGTTTCACCACACTTTGGACCAACAGGCCCTTCCTCTTCTCTCTCTCATCTCCAGGTAAATGGAAGTCTATGAGATATGGTTGGACTCAGCCCATTTCTTCATTGCTGTCTTTCCCCCACTTCCACTCAACAGTAGATCAACATGATCACCAGCAAGCTTACATGCCTCTCATGTGTTCCCTTTGAGTTTCAGTCTTAGAGGGGTATTTGGCCTCAAGAGACTTGATTCCTTGCCCGGTGGCTTCACAGTGAACAATTCAGCAATCAAAATATTTTCTGAAGATAATTTAAAAATGGCTGCAACAGAACATCAACAAAGAACTGCAAAATATTCAACAGATTAAGAAAAGGATATGATACTAGGGATAGCATTGAAAGAAGTGGCAAAGAACAAGGCACCAGGAATTGATGGAATAAAAATTGAAATCTTTCAGGAAAGTGAGGCAGCACAGGAGGCACTCA
>NW_006409244.1:68256-73555 GCF_000296735.1 Chrysochloris asiatica | reverse complement strand
GAAGGCATACTGAATGATTTCAAATCAGGAATGATGTGTGACAGGGTTGCATACTTCATCATATTTATTTAATCTGTATGATGAACAAATAATTTGAGAAACTGAATTATTTAAAGAAGAATGTGGCAAGAGGATTGGAGGAAGATTCCTTAACAATCTCTATTATGTAGCTGATGTTGTTAAGTGTTGTGGAGTTAATTCTAACCCATAACAACCCTGTATAGGGTTTCTAATGCCTAGCTGGTGAGCTTGAACCACCAACCTTGCAGTTCAAATGACTTTGCAGTCTGACTTAATAGCCCACAGCCCCACAACCTGCTAATTGAGAGTGAAGTGGATGTAAACTACTTACTGATGAAGATCAAAGGGCACAAACTTCAATATGGATTGCACTTCAGTGTAAAGAAAACAAAAAACTGGCCCAATAAATGACATCATGATAAATGGAGAAAGAATTGAATTTATGAAACACTTCAGTTTGCTTTGATCTAAAATCAGTACTCATGAAAACCAACAGTCAAGATATCAAGTGATGTATTGTTGTTGTTGTTGTTGTTGTTAGGGGCCATCTGCACCACTGTGCTGATCTATCTCTTCGGAGGTCTCCCTCTTTTTTTCTGACTCTCTATTTTAGCAAACATGATATTTTTCTCCAGGGACTAGTCCTCCTGATAGTATGTCCTAAATATGAGAGAAATCTGGGCTTAAAGGCTTTCAACGAATGTTCTGAACATAATTCATCCAACTCAATTATGTTTGTTCTTTTGAAGACCATGGTACTTTCAATATTCTCCTCCAACACCATAACTCAAATGCATCAATTCTTCTTGGACCTTTCTTATTCATTGTCCAACTTTCACATGTATATGAGATTATTGAAAATATCATGGCATGGTTCATGCACATATTCGTCTTCAAATTGACATCTTTGATCTTGAACACTTTAACAAGGTCTTGTGCAGAAGACTTGTCCAATGCATTGCGTTATTTAATTTCTTGATGGCTACATCCATTAATGTTGATGGTTCATCTGATCAAAACGAAGTCTTTGAAAAATTCAAACTTTTCTTCATTTATATGAATGTTGTTTATTGATCCACTGAGAGGAATTTTGTTTACTTTACATTGAAGTGCAGCCCATATCAAAGACAATGGTCTATGATCTACATCAGTAAGTATTTGAAGTCCTCTTCACTTTCAGCAAGCAGGCTTATATCAGCTACATATTGCTGGTTTTTAATGAGTCTTCTTCCAATCCTGATGCCACTTTTTTCTTCATGTTATCTACTTCTTGTATTATGTATTCAGCATACAGTTTGAATAAGTATGGTGAAAGAATCAATTCTGGGATACACACTTCCTAATTTTAAATCACTTAGATTCCCTTGTTCTGTTTGAACAACTGCCAATTTTTCTATTACAGGTTCCTCTTGAGCCAAGATTCATTTCACATCAACAATGATATCCATCATTCCATGCATCTTTTGAATCTGGCCAGGAACTCTGAAAGTTCTCTCTCAATGTATGGTTGCAGCTATTTTTGTATTTTCTTTACCCAAATTTAACTTGCATGCAATAATAATGATACTGTCTAATGATTTCTGCTTTCCATTGGGTCACCTGACTTGGGATGGGCACAAATATGGATCTTCCTAATTTCTTGGCATTGATGAGTGTTGACATATTTCAATTTACATTAGATTAGTTACTGGTGCCTTGTTCTTTACCAATGCCTTCAATGCACCATTGACTTCTTCATTAAGGCTAATTGGCTCTTAATCATATGCTGCCTCTTGCAATGGTTGAATGTTTGATATTTTACATTAGGCAAACCTGCTGCAGAAGACCTCCTTAATAAAATATTAAAAAGCAAAGACATCAGTTTGAGGATTAAGGTACATCTGAGTCAATCCATGATATTTCCAATTTCCTCATATATTTAGAAAGTTGGACAATGAGTAAAAAAGATCATTGAAGGATTGATTCTATATGAGCTAAAAATCAGTAGTAAGATTTCTGGTTGTGGAAGTCTGCATATGCCATCTTTAGAAATCAATACACCCCAAAATGGTGTAAAGGTTAAGATTAGGCTGTTCTGCTGAGCAACCTCTGCAGGGCTGTCTTTATGTCCCTGTTCCTCAGGCTGTAGATGAAGGGGTTCAGCATGGGAGTGACAACAGAGTACATTATTGAGGCCACCGCACTCATTCTGGAAGAAGATGTGACAACTGAACTGAGGTACACTCCGATTCCAGTTCCATAAAATAAGAAAACAACTGACAAGTGAGAACCACAGGTAGAAAAGGCTTTAAACTTTCCACCTGAAGATGAAATTCTCAGAATAGAGGAAACAATTCGAGTGTAGGAGAAAATAATCCCTGAGACTGGAATACAACCAAAGATGGCAGCAATACAATACACTAATATGGTACTGGTAGAGGTGTCAGAACAAGCAAGGTTAATGAGTTGAGGAGGGTCACAGAAGAAATGAGGGATTTCTACAATTGTACAAAAGGTAAGTTGTGATAATGTTGAAACGTTCAACTGTGAGTTCAAAAGGCTGATGAAAAATGACAGCAAAACTAGTAAGCCACAGTGGCGGAGGTTCATGATGGCTGTGTAGTGCAAGGGGTGACAAATGGCCACAAACCTGTCATAAGCCATCACAGTCAAGAGAATGTTGTCCAGACTTGCAAAGAGATAAAAAAAGGACACTTGTGTCAGGCAGCCATTATAGGAGATGGTTTTACTCTGTGTCTGGATGTTGACCAGCATGTTTGGGACTGTGGTAGAGATTAAACCAAAGTCAGCCATTGACAGATTGGAGAGGAAGAAGTACATGGGAGTGTGGAGGTGGGGGTCAGAGCTGACAGCCAGGATGATGAATAGGTTCCCAGTCACAGTGATCAGGTATATGGACAGGAATAATCCAAAGAGAAAGGGTTGCAGTTCTGGATCGTCAGAAAGGCCCAGCAGGAAGAATTCTGAGATACCTGTTAGATTTTGTTGCTCCATGTATCTGAGACAACTTTAGAAAAAAAGAAAAGATGGTTGTTAAAAGGAAATAAGTTAACAGGCATCCATAAGTGAGTCTATATTTTGAATTCAGGGATTTGCCAGTGTACAAATTAGCAAGTTGCAAGAATAGTTTCTTTTTTTCTTTTACACTCATCACAAGGATGCATGTAGCAGCTAGCATAGTTTGACATTTAATAAATGTTTGGACATTGTGTTTTACTCAGAATTATAGTCAATAGCAGTATAGTTGATTTATTTTTGAAATGCAATCACACTTTTATTTGATTAGGATCAACACTGGACTGCATACCACAAGTTCTTTGGCAGTTTAAACCCACCAGATGCTCCTTAGAAACAGGGTCACTGTGAGTCAGACTAACATGATGGCACTTAACAACAACAATAGGAAAGATGCAGTCTTGGTAGGATGCTATAGAATAAGAACTGGATCACAATATCAGCTTGAACTTCAAAGTTTATCATCCAAACCCCCCAGCTGCTCCTTGGAAACCTTATACAGGATCACTATAAATAGGAACCAGCTTGACAGCCCTAATAACAACAAATGGGAAAGATGGAATTGTTGTGAAATGCTGTGGAGTCAGCTCCTACTCACAGCGACCTTTTATAGGGTTTCCAGTGAGTGACTGGTGGGTTTGAACCACTGAGCAGTCCAGTGCATATACTCCAGCACCACACCAGAAGCCTAATAATTCCCAGGAAATCTGAGCACAGAATGTACTGAAATTTTACAGTGTGCCTAAGTTTACACAACAAGACTTACTTTCTCCTGTTCTTTCTCTGTTTATCCTTTTAGCTTTGCATTTGTGAAAACCTCCATATTTTTTTTAAATAACTGAATGCTGTACATTATATTTTAAATATGTCCGATAGAAAGTCCTAATATGAATAATCATGTCCTGTTTTATTTTGTACTTAATCCTTGGACTCTCGATAAGCAGAACATAAACATGGGCAGGTATGCACTCAGCATGGAATCCATGCAGCCTACACTCTGATCCTATGAACCAGGAAAGGGCTAGATAATATATAACACAGTGTTGCCTTTGTAATTTTCATTATAGCCTACTCTGTGCCAATCATGGAATAAATTCTTCAAAATCAGAAATAAATAATTCTCAGATGTTTCCTTCCAAGTAGTCATTATTTACTTGTAAATGACAAAACAAAACTGCTAGATCATAGGATACTTTAGTTGGTTGTTATGAAAAGTAATCTAATGTGCATTCACATTAATAATAATATGTTTTATATGCCTTGACTATTTGCATCAATCACATATTTAATCATATATGAATATTCATTATTAGTTCCGTTCTTACAGTCAGGCAGATATTTCTCTATATTTACAAGGTATAGAAAAATTCAGTTGGCAACATACAGGCAGAGCAATACTAAGATTTTGTTTCATGGTTAACAAATCATAAGTAGATAGACAGGATTCACAATTAAATTGTAGGTCACGGTGCTGTGGGTTAATGCGTCAAACTGCAAAGCTGTTTGAACTACAAGATAGGCAGTTCATGTTCACCAGCTGCTCCTCGGAAGCCCTATACGGGGTTGCTATGGGTCAGAACCGACCCAATGGCACTTCACAATAACAACAAGACCCAATTACCTAACCATATTCACCCTGTTTTCTTATATTTGAAAATGCTTAATGTAGTGGTCCAGAGTACTTAACCTTAGATGCATCTAAGATACACGTTTAAATACATACCAGTTTCCAGATTCAGAATGGAAACCAAAGTCCATGTGATAGAGATGTGCTAAAATACAAGGAGGAAGGAGGAAGTAGAGGGCTGAGACAAAACCAGCAATGACAAGAGAGAGATCTGACCATCCTGATGTAATTCCCTCCAGTATTCTCTAATATCCTTCTGATCGTTGATGGGCACCAAAAGGTACTCACTTCTGCCTGCTGTGGTCTCGGAGAAACCCCTCAAGAAAGAGCACAATGAGCAGGATCTCTGGCTGGAGACACCAGAAAGTGAAATGACAGGCTGAGTGGACAAGGGGAAATATGGAAAGTGTCTTATGTCTGGTGTCACACTGCTCAGATTCAAACCAGTCTTCATTGTTTTCTGGTCCATTACCTGGAAAAAGTTACAAAAAAAGACAGTTCCTATTCTCTTCTGTTAAATAGTAGCAATGTGTGTTGTTCTTTTCTGGGTGTTGCTGGGCAGGAAATGGAAACAAGTAACCCAAAACTGTAGGCTCACATGCCAGGGATTGTAATCATTGCAATGAAATGGAATAC
>NW_006409244.1:66379-67531 GCF_000296735.1 Chrysochloris asiatica | reverse complement strand
GTCCTGATGAGGAGGAAACAGTGTTTCTCAATCTCTCTGTCCACTGTCTCACACAGAACTCACTGGATTGCTCTGGTTCTCTGCTGGGGTAAGACCAATGAAGAAAGGTCTACTGTCCCACTCCTACCTGGTAGGTGATGAGGATTGAGGCTCTTTCCCCAGGCCAGGCAGAAACAGACTCAGATATAAACTTTGTGAGGTAGATGACCATTCTAGTGGAGAGTCATGGGTATGCAGCTCCTTTGAACAGGAAAGACAAATTGAAAGCTTAGAGGGAACAGGCAGATTATTTGTAGCTATGCTGAGAGCTAAATGCCCACAGCTCACAATTAGCTAAATTGATTCATGCAATTCTGATCTCTGAAGACTTGTTAATATTAATGAAACTGGAAGAGGAAAAAATGATTGTCCCTAATATCTAGCACCTCCCATTATAAGGAAGAAGCACTCCCTTCTCACAAAGTTCTAAAATACAGAAATCTTAGCATAGAAATCAGACACTTGTTTTTCAATTAAAAACTACAATGTATGATGATTTAATATCCTCAAATCCATTGAATGAATCAGGTTATTTAGGTAGGATTAAATATTCTATAGAATCCCTGGTGGCACACTAGTTAAGTGGTTGGCTGCTAGATATGGACAAAATGGTTGGCAGTTAAAACCCAGCAGCCACTCCATGGGAGAAAGAAGTGACAGTCTGTTTCCTTCAAGATTTACATCATTTGAAACTCTATGGGGCACTTCTATTTCTGCCTATAGATTTTCTATGAGTCAATATTGACTCAACAGCAATGGGGTTTCCTGGGATTATGTTTTCTCTGAGCCCTGATGGCACAATGATTGGACACTTGGCAGTTAACGAAAGGGCTGGCAATTGTAACACACTAATCACTCCACATTTTATTTAAGTAACATTGCAGAGAAACGGCAATAAACATCCATTGAAAATCAGAACATGGAATGTACGAAGTATGAATGTGGGAAAATTGGAAGTTGTCAAAAATGAAATGGAATGCATAAACATTGATATCTTAGGCGTTAGTGAGCTGAAATGAGCCAGTATTGGCCATTTTGAATCTGACAACCACATCGTTTACTATGATGGGAATGTCAATTTGAAGAGGAATGGTGTTGCATTCATTGTCAGAA
>NW_006409244.1:56889-64773 GCF_000296735.1 Chrysochloris asiatica | reverse complement strand
CTGACTGAAACAGAGAATACAGAAAGATACTTATTTGTGTTTTATTAAATCTACAGAGGCATTCACATTTGTGGATCCTAACAAACTATGGGTAACATTACGAAGAATGGGAGTTACAGGACACATCATTGTATAAGTGAAGGAACTGTAATATAGACCAAGGAGCAGTCATTAGAACAGAACCAGGGGATACTGAGTAGCTTCTAAACAAGGGAGATGTGTGCCAGGGTACTATCTTTTCACCATATTTATTCATTCTGTATGCTAAACAAACATCTGAGAAACTTTATTATATGGAATTAAGATTGGAGGAAGATTCATTAACAACCTGCAATATGCAATAAGCAAGGCTCCAAGTGACACAGTCTTGCTATTCTGAAAACAGAGAGGACTTGAAATATTTACTGATAAAGCTAAGACTATAGCCTTCTGTGTTGATTGAACCTCAATGTAAAGAAAACAAAAGCTCTCAAATTGGAATCAATAAATGACATCATGATTGAGGAGAAAACATTTAAGTTGTCAAAACACTTCATTTTGTTTAGAATAAAAAATAGTGCTCATGGGAGCAGCAGCCAAGAAATCAAAAGACATGTTACATTAGGCAAATATCTAAAGTGTTGAAGAACAAAGAATTCTGAAATTGATCAAATATGTAATCAAGAAGTATTGATAATTACTTCTGATTTGAATGTGATGGTCAGGTACAAGGAGGAAGGATCAGTATTTGGAAAATGTGGCCTTGGAGACAGAAATTATACATGAAATTGCTTGATAGAATTTTTCAAGCCAATAACTTATTCATTGACAATATCTTTTTTAAACAACATAAAGAGAAACTATGCATATGGATCTCACCAGTTGAAATAAAAAGGAATCAAATTGTCTACATCTGTGGTTAGAAATGGTGTGAATTCTCCATATCATTAGCCAAAACAAGGCAAGAGGCAGACTGTGGAACAGACAATCAAGTTCAGGATGAAACTAAAGAAAATCAAGATGAGTCCACAAATCAAAGAGAGTCAACAAAATAACCATTATATTTACCTGGCAGGGGAGAGACAATGTTCATGAAGGTGGTTTTCCCAGAGCGAGACTTATCCATTGCACTCTGGATGTGCTGAGCCCTGAGATTTCCCCAAATGCGGGAAAATTGACTGCATAGTTTGTGGTAGTGGAGGACTGCGCTTGCAATTTCCACTGACAACACACACACAAACACAAAATATGAATACATCTTACCTGAATGTATAGACCACTTCAAGAATAGATTTGATGCCTTAAGTTCTAATGACCTACAGAGTTGTGAGATTACATCAAGATCATCATACAGGAAGAAAGTAAAGGATAATCAAAAATACAGGAAAGAAAGTGTAGAAAAAAATATTTCACAAGAGTCTCTGAAATTTGCTTTCTAGTGTAGTAATGCTAAAGTGAATGAAAGAATTGAGGAAGCCAAAGAACTGAACAGAAGATTCTGAAGGGCAGCTCTGGAAGACAAGGTCAAGTATTATAAAGAAATGTGCAAACAAATGAGGTTAGAAAACCAATCGAGTGAATTTAGAAAGACCTGAAGAAAACAAAAGCAAGCCTCGATTTAAAATATTGAAGGGTTTTATGGGCAAAATGTTGAATGATGCAAAAGGCATCAAAAGAAAATAGCAGGGACACAGAGTCATTGCATAAAAAGAAAAGGTCAGTGTTCAACCATTTCAAGATTTAGCATAGGATGAAGCACTGATGGTACAGACAGAAGATGTTAATGCTGTATTAAAGGCATGGGTGAAAAAGAAGGCTCCAGGAGCAGATAGAATGCAAACTGGAATCTTTCAAAAAACTGATGTAGTACTAAGTGCACTCACTCACCTATGCCAAGAAATTTGAAAGACAGTTAACTGCCAACTGATAGAATAAAATCAATATCTATTCCCATCCCAAATAGTGGTAACTCAATCATATGTGTAATTCATCAAATAATATCACATGCAAGCAATTCCCTCCCCCAACATGATCTCCTAGCTTTTCTTTTCTTTTTTTAAGTGTTTACTGTGAACTGAGTGATAGATTATGTGTGAGAGCATTAGTTTTACATTGCAATGATTGTGTGCTTTCATTGCAATTATTAGTTTCCTCTGTGTATCATCATTCAACAATATTTACTTCCATTCCTGTGTTTTTCTTTTTCCTTTAGGTGTGGGGGGAGGGAGGGAGGGAGAGAGGATGCACACATAAACAAACAGGAATATATACTCATTTAAACAACCAAAGGGCACATTCTGTAAGCCTGCCTTCTGACCACCAGTACTGTTTCTCTTTCCATGAGCCTAGATTCCTCAGCTGCTTCCTTCCTCATGTCCTCGTCTCTGTCTCCATCTCTGGTGTTACTGCTTCTCTGGATTGGATCCCACATTCACGTGTGGTCTTCTCCCTTGATGGTCCTATGGTCCTCTATTTCTGGATGGTAAGATTAAATAATCCCTCATTTTTGTTACAAACTTCTACCTTTACAGCTGTGACAGTCGCAATGAGTCATGATAACAATTACTCACTATGGAATCATAAGAATCTTATCCCCATCTATTTTCACCAAACCCCTCTAGACAAGATGAAAACTATTCAGTGGGGACTCTACCTTCCCCAGCACACTCTGAAACTGAACTCCCTCTTGAAAACTTGTAAACTAGTCAATTTGTGCCTTTATCTCCCCCTCATTTTAGTTAGCCAATGTCTAAGTTGCTCATCCCTATCTACCTTATATACAGAGAGGATAGAATTGATACGTGATGTGAAGACTGCTTCCCTCTCATTTGGCATTTTGTGCTACTATATCCATAAGTATAGGTCAAGTTCATCAAACTGTAGCAATTTACCCTTGTTTCCTTTATCAAAAAAATTTTTGTTTTCCTTCTTCCAGTCGAGTTCTGATGCTAAAGCCATGAAGGCTAGGTCAAATGGGTATTATCTGCAAGTTGGGCATTCTTGTGTGTCTCCCTTCACTTCATATCAGTTGGATGCTTCACTCTCAGGTCTAACTTTCTGGGAGCAATGTCCTTATTCATGAAGGTATTTCACCACACTTTAACCAACCAGCCCTTCTTCTTCTCTCTCTAATCTCTAGGTAAATGGAAGTCTATGGCATGTGGTTGAACTCAGCCCATTTCTTCATTCCTGTCTTTCCCCACTTCCACTAACCAGTAGATCAACATGATTGCTAGCAAGCTTACATGGCTGCTCATATGTTCCCTTGAGTTTCAGTCTTAGAAGGGCATATGTCCTGAAGGGACTTGATTGTTTGCCTTGATGGCTCCCCAGTAACAATTTGGCAATTAAAATTTTTTTCTGAAGATAATTTAGAAATGGCTGCAACAGAACATCAACAAAGAACTGCGAACAACTCAACAGATTCAGAAGAGGATATGATACTAGGACAAACATTGCTGACATCAGATGGATATTGGCAGAAATCAGTGTACCAGGGAAATGTTTATTTGTGCATTATTGGATACACAAAGCCTTTAAAATGTGCAGATCATGAATAGCTATGGACAACATTGTGAAGAACGGGTATTCCTGAACACATAATTGCACTCATGAACAACCTGTATATAGAACAATAGGCAGTTAGAACAGAAGAAGGCATACTGAATGATTTCAAATCAGGAATGATGTGTGACAGGGTTGCATACTTCATCATATTTATTTAATCTGTATGATGAACAAATAATTTGAGAAACTGAATTATTTAAAGAATGTGGCAACAGGATAGAAGCAAGATTCCTTAACAATCTCTATTATGTAGATGATGTTGTTAAGTGTTGTGGAGTAAATTCCAACCCATAACAACCCTGTATAGGGTTTCTAATGCCTAGCTGGTGAGCTTGAACCACCAACCTTGCAGTTCAAATGACTTTGCAGTCTGACTCAATAACCCACAGCCCCACAACCTGCTAATTGAGAGTGAAGTGGATGTAAACTACTTACTGATGAAGATCAAAGGGCACAAACTTCAATATGGATTGCACTTCAGTGTAAAGAAAACAAAAAACAGGCCCAATAAATAACATCACGATAAATTGAGAAAGAACTGAATTTATGAAAAACTCCAATTTGTTTAGATCTAAAATCAGTACTCATGGAAAACAACAGTCAAGATATCAAGTGATGTATTGATGTTGTTGTTAGGGGCCATCAGCACCATTGTGCTGATCTATCTCGTCAGAGGTCTCCCTCTTTTCTTCTGACTCTCCATTTTAGCAAACGTGATATCCTTCTCCAGGGAATAGTCCCTTCTGATACTATGTCCTAAATATGAGAGAAATCTGGGCTTAAAAAC
Source organism: Chrysochloris asiatica (assembly GCF_000296735.1). Classification (NCBI taxonomy): domain Eukaryota; kingdom Metazoa; phylum Chordata; class Mammalia; order Afrosoricida; family Chrysochloridae; genus Chrysochloris; species Chrysochloris asiatica. The sequence continues at coordinate 60,440 of NW_006409244.1, read as the reverse complement.
TTTCAATGAGCGTTCTAGACAAAATTCATCCTACTCAATTGTGTTTGTTCTTTTGGAAGTCCATGGTACTTTCAATATTCTCCTCCAACACCATAACTCAAATGCATCAATTCTTCATGGACCTTTCTTATTCACTGTCCAAATTTCACATGTATATGAGGTTATTGAAAATATCATGGTATGGTTTACACACATCTTCATCCTCAAATGGACATCTTTGATCTTGAACACTTTACCAAGATCTTGTTCAGCAGATTTGTCCAATGCAATGCATTATTTAATTTCTTGATGGCTGCATCCATTAATGTTGATGGTTCATCCAATCAAAATGAAGTCTTTGACAACTTCAAACTTTTCTCCATTTATATGGATGTTGTTTATTGATCCACTTAGAGGAATTTTTTTTTTTACTTTACATAGACTATGGTCTATGATCTACATCAGTAAGCATATTAAGTCCTCTTCACTTTCAGCAAGCAGACTTATATCAGCTACATATTGCTGGTTTTTAATGAGTCTTCTTACAATCCTGATGTCACCTTTTCCTTCATGTTATCTACTTTTTGATTATGTGCTCAGCGTACATATTGAATAAGTATGGTGAAAGAATCAACTCTGGAGTACACCTTTCCTAATTTAAAACCATTTGGTCTCCCTTGATCTGATTGAACAACTGCCAATTTTTTTTTTTATTATTATTATTACAGGTTCCTCTTGAGCACAATTAAGTGATCCAGAATATTCAATCTCTGCTATGTCGTCCATTGCTTGTCATGATGCACACAATCCACAGACTTATTGTAGTCAATAAACACAGGAAAACATCTTTCTGATATTACATGCTATCAGTCAAGATTCATTTCATGTCAACAGTGATATCTGTCATTCAATGCCATCTTTTGAATCTTGCTAGAAACTCTGGAAGTTCTTTCTCAATGTATGGTTGCAGCCATTTTTTGTATTTTCTTTACCAAAATTTTACTTGCATGCAACAATAATGATACTGTCCAATGATTTCTGCTTTCCATTGGGTCATCTGTTTTTGGAATGGGCACAAATGTGGATCTGTATCAGTCAGTTGACCAGGTAATTTTGTTCCTAATTTCATGGCAATGAGGAGTGAGTGCCTCCAGTGCAAATTCACTTTGTTGAAATATTTCAATTTACATACCATCAGTTCCTGGTGCCTTGTTCTTTACCAGTGCCTTCAACACATTTGACAACTTCATTAAGTATTGTTGGCTCTTAATCATATGCTGACTCTTGAAATGGTTGAACATTTGATATCTTACATCAGGCAAATCTGCTGCAGAAGACCTCCTTAATAAAGTATTGAAAAGCAAAGACATCAGTTTGAGGATTAAGGTACATCTGAGTCAATCCATGATATTTCCAGTTACCTCATATATGTGGGAAAGTTGGACAATGAGTAAAGAAGACCTTTGAAGAATTGATTCTATAAGAGCTACAAAAACAGCAGTAAGATTTCAGGTTGCCGGTGTCTGTATATATAATCTTTACAAATCAATACACCCCAAAGTGGTGTAAGATTAAGATTAAGCTGCCCTGCTGAGGATCCGCTGCAGGGCTGTCTTTATGTCCCTGTTCCTCAGGCTGTAGATGAAGGGGTTCAGCATGGGAGTGACAACAGTGTACATTGTTGAGGCCACCGCACTCATTCTGGAAGATGTGACAGTTGAACTGAGGTACACTCCGAGTCCTGTTCCATAAAATAAGAAAACAACTGACAAGTGAGAACCACAAGTAGAAAAGGCTTTCAACTTTCCACCTGAAGATGAAATTTTCAGAATGGAGGAAACAATTTGAGTGTAGGAGAAAATAATCCCTGAGACTGGAATGCCACCAAAGATGGCAGCAATACAATATACTAATATGGTACTGGTAGTGGTGTCAGAACAAGCAAGGTTAATGAGTTGAGGAGGGTCACAGTAGAAATGAGGGATTTCTACAATTGTACAAAAGGTCAGTTGGGATAATGTTGAAACATTCAACTGGGACTCCAAAAGGCTAATGAAATATGACAGCAAAACTAGCATGCCACAGAGGCGGGGGTTCATGATGATTGTGTAATGCAGGGGGTGACAAATGGCCACAAACCTGTCATAAGCCATCACAGTCAAGAGACTATTATCCAAACATGCAAAGAGATGAAAAAAGGACACTTGTGTCAGGCAGCCATTATAGGTGATGGTTTTACTTTGTGTCTGGATGTTGACCAGCATGTTTGGGATTGTGGTAGAGATTAAACCAAAATCAGCTAAGGACAGGTTGGAAAGGAAGAAGTACATGGGGGTGTGGAGGTGGGGGTCAGAGCTGACAGTCAGGATTATGAACAGGTTCCCAGTCACAGTGATCAGGTACATGGACAGGAATAATCCAAAGAAAAAGGGTTGCAGTTCTGGATCGTCAGAAAGGCCCAGCAGGAGGAATTCTGAGACACCTGTTAGATTCTGTGGCTCCATGTATCTGAGACAGCTTTAGAAAAAAAAAGAAAAGATGGTTGTTAAAAGGAAATAAGTTATTAGGAATCCATAGCTGACTCTATATTTCAAATTCAAGAATTTGCCAGTGTACAAATTTGAAAGTTGCAAGAATAGTTTTTTTGTTGTTTTTTTTCCTTTTCTTTTTCATGAGTAAATGGTTTTAGAAACATCAGCATGAAGTTGGTTTCTATGTTGTTGTTAATTGTTAGGAAGTCATTTCAACTCATATCGACACTTTTACACATACATGATGTGATTGAAAATGCAGCGATATGCATCAGGAATAACTTAACACTAAAAATGATCTCTTTGTTCTTTAACACTTTCTTCACGAAATCCTTTGCAGGAGATTTGTCTAGTTTAATACGTCATTTGATTTCTTGACTGCTGCTTCCATGAATGTTGATTATTCAATCCTTTCTTCATTTATCATGATATTATTTATTGGTCCTATTTGTTTTCTTTACACTGAAGTGCAATCCAGACTGAAGGCTGTGGTATTTTATCATCACCAGTAAGCATTTTAAGTCCTTTTTTCTTCCTTATGACTGAAGGTTAAAGCTCTTCCAAATGCCCAAATTTTCTAACATGTTTTATCACTCCATATACATTGATATCTATCACAACTCTTTCCTTCTCTCATGTCCAAGGGTTCTTTAAAATGCTGGTTGCAACATTTCACAGAACTCATAATTGTCTGTGGAAATGTCACACAACTGTGAAAGTCAGCAAGTCCCAAATCTGTAGTTCAGAGGGTAAAGAGCATGTTTACACTTCCGTTTCCTTCACAGGTTTTCAACATTCTTTAGTTTTCTGACATACATCTTATATGGATATACATGGTCAATCAAATAGGTGTGTTGTTTTATGATAAGCATAAACATAGGAGTAATTACAGCACATACATAGATGTTTCTAGAAAGAACACTTGCTAATTTATATACATAGGACTCGCCTGCCAGTTTTTCTTACTGTGGTGGCTTGTGAGTTGCTGTGATTCTGAAAGCTTTGCCACCAGTATTTTAAATAACAGTAGGGTCACCAATA
>NW_006409244.1:54159-54639 GCF_000296735.1 Chrysochloris asiatica | reverse complement strand
TGTTGTTCTTCATCATGTTTCAATATTCAATATTCTGGTGCTATCTGACAGTGTTCCACTGCTATTCATAAGGTTTTTAGTGACTAAATATTCAAAAGTAGTCTGTCTCTCCTTACTAGGATGTCTTTGTCTCGAAGCTCAGCTGAAATCTGTCCACCGTGGGTGACCCTGTTAGAATTTAAAGTACTGGTGGCATAGCCTACAGAACCATAACAACATGGAAGCCACTACAATAGGAGTGGTGAAGACCACCTATAAGGTAAATAGTAATACCCCGTGGGTATGCAACCTTAGGGAATTGTAAGGACAGCATTTGCCTAGTGATAAATCTCAGAAGGCAGAAGTGATAAGTAAATAATGAGCAATGAAAACTATTATACATAGGAAGGAAGTGGAAAGAAGGTTGTTGCATTATGGATATTACAGACAAAGTCACGAAACAAAATGTGTTTGAACTGTTGACCAGAAAATGAATTTTCT
>NW_006409244.1:51320-51971 GCF_000296735.1 Chrysochloris asiatica | reverse complement strand
CTTCAACTCACCAAGTTGTAAGAGAAAGATTCCAAATTTCAACCTTTGCTTATCTGAAAAGAACCATAATCATTTAATCCTGGTTGAAAAGAAGGTGCCCTGAAATAGAAATCAGGAGATCAAGTTCCAAATCCAATATCATTCCCACACTAAATTTGGAGTTTGTATAAATCTCTCAGCTTCTTTTCCTGGGAATACAGAGAATAATACTCATTACAAGGATGAATGTAGCAGCTAACATAGTTTGACATTTAATAAATGTTTGGATATAGTGTTTTACACAGAATTTTAGTCAATAGTAGTATAGTTGATTTAGTTTTGAAATACAATTACTCTTTTATTTGATTAGGATCAATACTGCTCTGCATACCACAAGTTAGGCAGTTCAAACCCACCAGATGCTCCTTGGAAACAGGATCACTATGAGTCAGACAGGATGGCACTTAACAACAATAGGAAGGATGGAGTCCTGGTATGATGCTATAGAATAAGCACTGGTTCACAAGGTCAGCTTTAACTGCAAGGTCTATCATTCAATCCCACCAGCTGCTCCTTGGGAACCTTATACAAGGTCACTATAAGTAGGACCCAACTTGACAGCCCTAATAACAACAAATGGAAAACATGTAATTGTTGTGAAATTTGTCCACT
>NW_006409244.1:48674-49760 GCF_000296735.1 Chrysochloris asiatica | reverse complement strand
GTTACAAAAAAAGACTGTTCCTTTTCTCCTCTGTTAAATAATAGCAATGTGTGTTGTTCTTTTCTGGGTGTGGTTGGTCAGGAAATGGAAAAAAGTAACACAAAATTGTGTGCTCACATGCCAGCATTGTAAATAGAATAGTGTAAAACCGATGTTCCCAAATGTAAACTACCACTCAATTCACAACAAAATTTATATATATATACTCATCATGGAAAGGTCATTCATTCAAAGTCAAAAGGGCAACATTTGTCTAAGGACTAATTTGAGAAGGGATTAGAAAGTGGGTGGAATGCAATCAGGAACCACAGGATGAGGCAGGAAAAGGGTTGTTACATGGAGGGGATTGTAATCATTGAGAAGAAACAAAGAGTATGATTTTTTGAATTGAAAACTGATGGGTTTGTCTGTAAACATTCATTCGATTCACAACAAAATTTTAGATAAATAAATAAACAAATAACTCTAAGTTCAGATCCTGACTGAGCAGCTGTGAATAAGCATTCATGACATTGTGCTTACTGTCATCCTCATCACTGTCATTACCATTACCATCTACAAGAGCATTTTGAAGTGTTCAGGGGACAGGTGAGAGGGACCCATTTTCTGTTCTGGTGTGGAAGTTTCTGTAGAAGTTAGAAAAAAGTAGAAGATATAAATACTCAAAATGAAGGAGAGCTGAAACTTCCCAGGCCTCTGATATTAAATTTTGAACTTCAGAACCTCCTATGTGTCCATCATAGTGTGCAGCTTGTCCTGATGAGGAGGAAACGGTGTTTCTCAATCCCTCTTGTCCACTGTCTCACACAGAACTCACTGTATTGCTCTGGTTCTCTGCTGGGGTAAGACTAATGAAGAAAGGTCTGCTTCCCCGCTCCTACCTGGTAGGTGATGAGGATTGAGGCTCTTTCCTCAAGACTCTCACAAAAACAGACTCAGTTATTAGCATTGTGGAGAGTTATAGGCATGCAGCTCCTTTGAATAGGAAAGACAAATTGAAAAGCCTAGAAGACACAGGCAGATTATTTATAATTATGATGAGAGCTAAATGCCCACAGCTCACAATTAGCTAAATTGGTTCATGCT
>NW_006409244.1:45161-46524 GCF_000296735.1 Chrysochloris asiatica | reverse complement strand
TCCTCATACTGATGTCTTTGCTTTTCAATACTTTATTAAAGAGGTCTTCTGCAGCAGATTTGCCTAATGTAAAATATCAAATGTTCAACCATTTCAAGAGGCAGCATATGATCAAGAGCCAAGAATCCTTAAGGAAGAAGTCAAAGGTGCATTGAAGGCATTGGTAAAGAACAAGGCACCAGAAACTGATGGAATATAAATTGAAATATTTCAACAAAGTGAGTTTGCACTGGAGGCACGCACTCATCTATGCCAAGAAATTAGGAAGAGAATTTACCTGGCCAACTGACTGATACAGATCCATATTTGTGCCCATTCCAAAGACAGGTGACACAATGGAAAGCAGACATAATTGGACAGTATCATTATTATTGCATGCAAGTAAAATTTTGGTAAAAAATTACAAAAATGGCTACAACCATACATTGAGAGAGAACTTCCAGAAGTTCTGGCAAGATTCAAAAGATGACATCGAATGAGGGATATCATTGTTGACATGAAATGAATCTTGGCTGAACTCAGGGAATATCAGAAAGATGTTTTCCTGTGTTCATTGACTACAATAAGTCTGTGGATTGTGTGCATCATGACAAGCAATCGACAACATTGTGGAGATTGAATTGTCTGGATCACTTAATTATGCTCAAGAGGAACCTGTAATAGAACAATTGGCAGTTGTTCAAACAGAACAAAGGAAACCAAATGGTTTTAATTTAGGAAAGGTGTACTCCAGAGTTGATTCTTTCACCATACCTATTCAATCTTTATGCTGAGCACATAATCCAAAAGTAGATAACATGAAGGAAAAGGTGGCATCAGGATTGGAAGAAGACTCATTAAAACCCGGCAATATGTAGCTGATATAGGCCTGCTTGTTGAAAGTGAAGAGAACTTAAAATATTTACTGGTGTAGATCATAGACCATAGTCTTTGATATGGACTGCACTTCAATGTAAAGTAAACAAAATTCCTCATAGTGGATCAATAAACAACATCCACATAAATGGAGAAAACTTTGAATTTGTCAAAGACTTTGTTTTGATCAGATGAACCATCAACATTAATGGATGCAGCTATCAAGAAATTAAATAATGCATTGCATTGGACAAATCTGCTGAACAAGACATTGTTAAAGTGTTCAAGATCAAAGATGTCCATTTAAGGATGCATATGTGCATGAACCATGCCATGATATTTTCAGTAACCTCATATATATGTGAAAGTTGGCCAGTGAATAAAAAAGGTTGTCTGTTACGCTGTCTAAAGAAGGTATTTGAATTCTACCAGTTTCTTCAATCTGAAATCAATCAAACATGAAATCAAGATGTATTGCTCATTATTGGTGATTGGAATACAAAAGTAG
>NW_006409244.1:37902-43041 GCF_000296735.1 Chrysochloris asiatica | reverse complement strand
TTCATCTCTCATACTTTGGACATATTGTCAGGAGAGAACAGTTGCTGGAGAAGGATGTCGTGCTGCGTAAGATGGAGGGTCAGAGAAGAAGAGGAAGACCCCCAAAGAGATGGATCAACCAGGTGACATCATTGATGGCATCAAGTGTGGCAGCGGTAGTGAGGTTGCCCCAGGATCAGACACTGTTTTGTTCTGCTGTGCATGGGTTCGCTATGAGTCAGTTGGCACTTGATGGCACCTGACAACAACAACAACAACAGTAACATATCCATAAGTATAGGTCAAGTTCATCAATTGTAGCAATTTACACTTGTTTCCTTTATCAAAAATTGTTTTTTATGTTGCTCTAGTCGAGTTCTGACTATAAAGCCATGAAGGCTAGGTCAAATGGGTACTATCTTCATGTTGGATATTCTTTTGTGCCTCACCTTATATCAACTGGATGCTTCAATCTCAGATGTAACCCTCCAAGGCTATGTCCTTGTTCATGGACATATTGCATCACACTTCAGTCCAACCAGCCCTTCCTTTTCCTTTTCTTATCTCCAGGTAAATGGGACTCTATGGGATGTGGTTGAACTCAGCCCGTTTCTTTATTGCTGTCTTTTCCCCACTTCTACTCAATAGTAGACCAAGATGTTCACCGCCAAGCTTAGATGCCTTCTCATGTGTTCCCATTGAGTTTCAGTCTTAGAGGGGCATTTGTCCTTAAGGGACTTGATTGCTTGCCTTGATGGCTCCCCAGTGAACCACTTGGCAAGCAAATTTTTTTTCTGAAGAAAATTTAGAAATGGTTGCAACTCAACATCAAAAAAGAACTGCATAAAATTCAACAGATTCAGAAAGGGTATAGTAGTAGGACAAATATTGCTGACATAAAATGGACATTGGCAGAAATGAGAGAATACCAGAGAGATGTTTATGTGTGCTTTATTGGCTATACAAAGGCTTTAAACTGTGTAAATCATGAATAACTGTTGATAACATTGTGAAGAATGGGATATTCCAGAACATTTAATTGCATGCATGAGAAACATGTATAGAGACCAACAGACAGAACAGAACAAGGAATACTGAATGTTTTCAAATCAGGAATGTGTGTGACAGGGTTGTATACTTTCATCCTATTTATTTCATCTGTATGATGATCAAATAATTTGAGAAACTGGATTATTGAAAGAAGAATATGGCAACATGATTTGAGCAAGATTTATTAACAATCTCTATTATGTAGATGATGCTGTTGTTAAGTCCTGTCGAGTTGATTCTGACCCACAGCAATCCTGTATAGGGTTTCCAAGCACTAACTGGTGAGCTTGAACCACTGAACTTGCAGTTTAAACAACTTTGCAGTCTGACTCAATAGCCCACAGCACCACAACCTACTAATTGGGATAGAAGTGGATGTAAAATACTTCCTGATGAAGATCAAAGACCATAAACTTCAATATGGATTGCACTTCAGTATAAAGAAAACAAAAAACAGGACCAATAAATAACAGCATGATAAATGGAGAAAGGATTGACTTGATGAAATACTTCATTTTGCTTTAGATTTAAAATCAGCACTCATGGAAGCATCAGTCAAAATATCAAGTGATGTATTCTTGTTGTTGTTAGGTGCCATCAAGTCATTACCAATTAATAGCAACCTTATACACAACAGTACAAAACACAGTCTGGTACTGTGCCAACCTCACAATCCTTAATGTCCTACATCATTGCTGCCACCACTCTGCTGATCGATCTCGTTGGAAGACTTCCTCTTCTTTTTTCTGACTCTCCATATTAGCAAACATCCTTCTGTAGTGACTAGTCATTCCTTATAATATGTCCTAAGTATGAGAGAAATCTGGGCCTAAAGGCTTTCGATGAGCATTCTGGCCATAATTCCTTTAACTCAATGGTGTTTGTTCTTTTGAAAGTCCATGGTACTTTCAATATTGTCCTCCAACACCATAATTCAAATGCATCAATTCTTCTTGGACCTTTCTTATTGACAGTCCTAAATTTTCACATGTATATGAGGTTATTGAAAATATCATGGCTTGGATCATGCGCACTTTTGTCCTCAAATGGACATCTTCGATCTTGAAAGTTTAAACGAGGTGTTGTGCAGCAGATTTATCCAATGCAATACATTATTTAGTTTCTTGATGGCTGCATCCACTAATGTTGATGGCTTGTCTGAACAAAATGAAGTCTTTGACAATTTCAAACTTTTCTCTATGTATTTGGATGTCATTTATTGAACCAGTGTGAGGAATTTTGTTTACTTTACATTGAAGTGCAGCCCAGATCAGAATCTACGGTCTATGATCTACATCAGTAAGTATTTTAAGTCCTCTTCACTTTCAGTAAGCAGGCTTATATCAGCTGCATATTGCAGGTTGTTAATGAGTTTTCTTCCAATCCTGATGCCACCTTTTTCTTCATGTTATCTACTTTTTGTATTATGTGCTCAGCATACAGATTGAATAAGTATGGTGAAAGAATCAACTCTGGAGTACACCTTTCCAAAGTTTAAGCCATTTGGTTTTCCTTGTTCTGTTCGAACAATGTCCATTGGTCTATGTAAAGGTTCCTCTTGAGCACAATTAAATGTTCCATAATACTCATATCCTCAATATTGTCTATTGCTTGTCATGATGCAGATAATCATAACACTTACTGTAGTCAATAAAGCACAGGAAAACATCTTTCTGATATTCCCGCCTTTCAGAAAAGATTCATTTCACATTAGCAATGATATCCTTCATTCCATGTCATCTTTTGAATCTGACCAGAACATCTAGAATTTCTCTCTCAATGTATGGTTGCAGCCATTTTAGTATTCTCTTTACCAAAATTTTACTTGCATGCAATAATAATTATACTGCCCTATGATTTCTGCTTTCCATTGAGTCATCTGTCTTTGGAATGGGCACAAATATGGATCTGTACTAGTCAGTTGGCCAGGTAGTAGTCTTCCTAAATTCTTGGCATAGATGAGTGAGTGCCTCCAGAGCAATCTCACTTTGTTGAAATATTTCAATTTACATTCTGTCAGTTTCTGGTGCCTGGGTCTTTACCAATGCCTTCAATGCACGATTGACTTCTTACTTAAGGATTGTTGGCTCTTGATCATATGTTGCCTCTTGATATGTTTGAACATTTGATATCTTACTTTAGGCAAATCTTCTGCAGAAGACCTCTTTAATAAAGTATTAAATAGCAAAGACATCAGTTTTAGGATTAAGGTGCATCTGAGTCAATCCACGATCTTTTCAGTCACCTCATTTACCTGGGAATGTTGGAAAAATAAGTAAAGAAGACCTTTGAAGGAATGATGTATTTGAGTTATAGTGTTGGAGGAGATTGTTAAAAGTACCATGGACTGAGAAAAACAAAAACAAAAACAAAACAACAACCAAGTTAATCTGTGTAAGAAGAAGTACAGTCAGAATTCTCTTTAGAAGGCAAGTTGCCCAGACTTTGTCTCTCATATTTTGGACATATTATCAGAAGGGACCAGTCCATGTAGAAGGATATCATTGTTGATAAAATGGAATGTTGTAGATAAAAAGGAAAACACATAATGAGATGGATTCTCATAATGGCAGCATTAAAGGACTCAAAGGTAACAAAAATCATAAGGGTGGCCCAAGACTGGGCAGTGATTTGTTCTGTTGTGCATACAGTCACAATGTGTTGGTACCGACTTAAATATAACTAACAACAACAACAGCAAATCCAAAACAAAGCCACCATAAGAAGGAATGGTGGTATAGGTATAAGGAAAATTTCAACACTAACTGAATGTAGTAGCCTTTAGTGATCCTTATCGGAAGCATCTAACCATAAAGCTAGATGGGAAATCATTGGTTTAAAGACACTCTCCTCTCCTATCACTCATCAAGAAGTAAAGTGTAGAAGGATAAGTTTGATGTGAAAACACAATAGTTTATCAATAAGCACGTATGGTCAACTGTATGCTGTGCAGAATGGAGGCAGTGGTGATTCATTGACATAAGCTTCCTATTCCATGTGTAATCAAAAGTTTGATTTCCAACCATTGTGCTCATGTGCAACAACCACCTGTTATTAGAGATGTGTGTGTGGATACAATGTTAAACCAGTTTCAGTTTAAGATAATAGACTAAGATAAACTGGTAAGAAATGTCTGACAAACTCTCTGCAAAAATCAACCAATGAAAACACGTTGGATCACAAACAGTTGTGCTGTGATCCACAATAACTAATGGGAATGAAAGTGGACTGGGTAGCATTTTCTTCTGATGTGCAATGGATTCACTATGTTTCAAGAGCAGTAACAGCAATGTGATGTACACGGAGAAGGTATAAATGGAACTGTCATTGTGAGTATTGTGCAAAACATCTTGACTGTTGTTAGAGTAAGATCTAATGAGTTCTGATCACTTTGACATCTTCAGCATCTTCTCAGGTGTAGGAAAAGTCTAAAAAGATGACTAGCTTTCAACTTGCCTGTACATTAAAATCATCTGTATTTTTGTTAAATGTCATTGAGGCAGTTCCAATTGATAGAAACCCTGTATAGACAGGGTTTCTGAGGAGCAATTGCTGAGTTGAACCACTGACCTTTTGGTTACCACTCCAGTACTTATCATACAACATCACAAAAACACCCTTGGTACTGTAAAACTTGTGTACTCAAGTCACAGGCTGTTCTAATTAAATCAGTTACTATAGTGAGGAGACCAAGGTATGCCAAATGCTTTAAGTAGGAATCAAGGTTTGAAATCATTGAAATGAATTCTCACACATAACCTTTATAGAAAGTTCTGTTACATGCAAAAATAGTCTGGGTAATAATAAATGATGACGATTCTAATTACATAAAAATAGAGTTGTATATTTTACCAGGAAGCCTGGATTATAGGTAAGAAGCAACATGATACTTCAAAACTCTATTGGGAATTGGTCATGCAGATAAACATATCCTAAAATGATCCCACTACTGCAAAAATTATGACAAGGAACGTAATGTTCATAATTCCATATTAAATTCTATAAGAGCTAAAAAACAGCACTAAGATTTCTGGTTGCGGATGTGGGCACATACCATCTTTACAAATCAATACACCCCAAATATGGTGTAAAGGTTAAGATTAGGCTGCT
>NW_006409244.1:28401-29632 GCF_000296735.1 Chrysochloris asiatica | reverse complement strand
GAACAATCAACCTTAGGGAATTGAAAGGACAGCATTTACCTAGGGATAAATCTCAGAAGACAGAAGTGGTGAGTAAATAATGAGCAATGAAAACTATTATACATAGGAAGGAAGTGGAAAGAAGGTTGTTGCATTATGGGTACTACAGACAAAGTCATGAAACAAAATGTGTTTGAACTGTTGACCAGAAAATGAATTTTCTCTGTAAACCTTCACTCAAGTTACAATAAAATATTAAAACAAAGCTAAATAAGTATTTGGGTTGCATATAAAAATATTTGAAAGTATATACCCTCTCCCTTGGTCGTAATGTACATCATATTTTGTTAACATTGTTTTTGATAAATGTACAAAACCATACAATATATGCTGATATCTGAGATGGCATTAGTGTGACAAGAACCCACCAATTATTAGGCTATAGTTTACTTTTATGAAACACTCAGTTTGTAGTTTTCACTGGATGTCTTGTCATTTGTATCAGCGTTAAACCATTTCATGGATATGTCTGGTGTTCAGTTGGCTTTTCCCTTTGTTTCCATTCTCCATTGACATAATAAAATGCTTTAATGTATTTCCCAACCAAAGTATTTAGGAAGGATTGTCCTTATCACATCAATGAGCTTATTTACAATCGAAAACAAATAGGACTCTGGTAGCTCTAAAAGTCAATTTCAACCACTTAAGAGCTTTCCAAATTAATCCTTTCTTTTCTGGGGGAGTAGAATTCGCCTTACTTCCATTCCCTGATGACAACTCATTTCCTCTTTTCAATTGGTAGGTGCAAAATTATTTAAATTTTAGGAAAACATAAAAATGAAAAGAACCAAGGATAATATGAACTAACACTGTACTAATTTGTACATTTATTAAACTATATGTATTAATTAGACCTAACACTTAAACAACAACAACACTTAAAAATGTAAAACAAATTAAAATTATACAACATATATAATGTATTCTTTAATGTGCTTTTATCAGTGATTCTTAATAGTGTTAAAGGTTGGTTTGACCCACAAGGTTGGCAGTTCAAACTCACCAACCACTCCTTGGAAACCCTATACAGGGTGACTATGAGGTGGGGCTGATTCTATAGTACTTAACAACATCAACATGAATTTTTTCATATATATGATGATGAGCTGTCCACATTGTAAAACTCATTAGACCAGACTCTAATTTTGAGTTCCTTGGTTACCCTTCAGTATAGCCAGGTTTGGGAATAATT
>NW_006409244.1:25867-27370 GCF_000296735.1 Chrysochloris asiatica | reverse complement strand
TTAGTTCAATTTTTATAGTCATGCAGATATTTCTCTATATTTACCAGGTATAGAAAAATTCAGATGGCAACATACAGGCTGAGCAATACTAAGAATTTGTTTCATGATTAACAAATCATAAGTGGATAGACAGGATTCAGAGTTCAATTGTAAGTCACAGTGCTGTGGGTTAATGTGCCAGACTGCAAAGCTGTTTGAACTGCAAGGTAGGCATTTCAAGCTTACCAGCTGCTTCTCGGAAACCCTATACAGGGTTGCTATGGGTCAGAACTGACTTGAAGGCACTTCACAACAATGACAAGACCCATTCATTACCTAACCATATTCACCCTGTTTCCTCATATTTGAAAATGCATAACTCAGCAGTCCAGAGTACTTAACCATAGACTTATCTAAGATGCATCTTTAAATACATAACAGTTTCCTGACTCAGAATGGAACCCAAAACCCATTTATCCCATGATAAAATACAAGATTGAAGGAGGAACTGGAGTGCTGAGACAAAACCAGAAAGGGCAAGAGAGAGATAGGACCATCCTGATGTGATTCCCTTCAGTATTCTATAATATCTTTCTGATAATGATGGGCACCAAAAGGCACTCACTTCTGCCTGCTGCAGTCTAGGAGAAACCTCTCATGAAAGAGCACAGTGAACAGGATCTGTGGCTGGAAACATCAGGAAGTGAAATGACAGGGTGATTGGACAAGGGAGAATATGGCAAGTGTCCTATGTTTGGTGTCACACTACAGAGATTGAAACCAGTCTTCATTGTTTTCTGGTCCATTACCTGGTAAGAGTTACAAAAAAAAAGACTATTCCTTTCTTTTCTGTAAAGTAACAGCAATGTGTGTTCTTTTCTGAGGGCGGTTGGGCAGGAAACAGAAACAAGTAATGCAAAAATGTATGCTCACATGTTGGGGATTATAATCACTGCAGTGAAATGAAATACGATAGGATAAGTGTAAACCTGATGTTTCCAAATGTAAACTATCACTCAATTTACAATAAAATTTTTTTTTAAAAAAAAGTATGCTTATCATGGAAAGGTCATTTATTCAAAGTCAAAAGGTCAACATTTATCTAAGGATAAAATTGAGAAGGGATTAGAAAGTGGGTTGGATGCAATCAGGAATCACAGGGTGAAACAGGATAAGGGTTGTTGCATGGAGGGGTTTGTAATCATTGAGATGAAACAAAGAGTATGATTTGTTGAATTGAAAACTGATAGTTTTGTCTGTAAACATTCATTCAATTCACAACAAAAGTTTTAAATAAATAAACAAATAACTCTAAGTCCTGATTGGGCAGCTGTGAACAAACATTCATGACAGTGTGGTTACTGTCATCCTCGTCATTGTCATTAACATTACCATCTACAAGATGATTTTGAAGTGTTCAGGGGACAGGGGAGAGGAACCCATATTCTGTTCTGGTGTAGAAGTTTCTGTAGAAGTTAGAGAAAAGTAGAAGATATAAATACTCAAAATGAAGGAGAGCAGAAA
>NW_006409244.1:23079-25336 GCF_000296735.1 Chrysochloris asiatica | reverse complement strand
ATGAGAGCTATATGCCCACAGCTCACAATTAGCTAAATTGATTCATGCAATTCTGATCTCTGAAGACTTGTTAATATTAATGAAACTGGAAGAAGAAAAAATGAATGTCCCTGATATCTAGAATCTCCCATTATAAGGAAGAAGCACTGCCTTTTCACTAAGTTCTAAAATACAGAAATCTCAGCATAGAAATCAGACACTTGTTTTTTCAATTAAAAAAATATCATTACATGATTTAATATCCTCAAACACATTGAATGTATCATGTTATTTAGGTAGGATTAAACATTCTATAGGGTCCCTGGTGGGCCACTGGTTAAGTGGTTGGCTACTAGATATGGACAAAATGGTTGGCAGTTTGAACCCAACAGCCACTCCATGGGAGAAAGATGGGACAGGCTGAATCCTTCAAAATTTACAACTGTGGAAACTCTATGGGGCACTTCTATTTCTGCCTATAGATTTTCTATGAGTCAATATTGTCTCAGTAGCAATGGGGTTTCCTGGGATTATGTTTTCTCTGAGTCCTGATGGCACAATGATTGAACAATTGGCAATTAACTAAAGAGTTGGCAATTGTAACCCACTTATCACTCCGTGACGCTGTGGGTTAATGTGCCAGACTGCAAATTCATTTGAACTGCAAGGTCGGCAGTTCAAGCTCACCAGCGGCTCCTCAGAAACCCTATACATGGTGGCCATGGGTGGAAACTGATTCGATGGCACTTCACAACAACAACAATCACTCCACATGTTATTTAGGTAAGATTTCAGAGAAACAGCTGTAAACATCCATTGAAAATCAGAACATGGCATGTATGAAGTAGGAATGTGGGAAAAGTAGGAATGTTGCCAAAAATGAAATGGAACGCATAAACATTGATATCTTAGACATTAATGAGCTGAAATGAACCGGTATCGGCCATTTTGAATCTGACAACCACATTGTTTACTATGAAGGGAATGACAAATTGAAGAGGAATGGTGTTGCATTCATTGTCAGAAAGAGCATATCCAGACGAGTCATGAGGTTCAATGTTGTCTGTGATAGGATAATATCTATGTGCCTACAGGGAATACCAGTTAATACCACTATTATTCAAATTTATGCACCAACCACTAAAGCCACTGAGGATGAAATAGAAGAATTCTACCAACTTCTTCTATCTGAAATTGATCAAACATGCCATCAAGGTGTATTAATCATCTTTTGATTGGATCTTCATTTTCATGGCAAGTTGTGAATTATAAACTTTCTTTGGGGTTTCCCTATAGTCTATTGATTTTAGTCCCTTTTTAGGACAGTCTACTGTATCCTGTAATGTACCTGACCTTCTCACCCCCTGGATATTTGTTCCTATATTTTTCCCTTCTTTGACACGGTTAACATTTTTATCTCTGGTTGGCCTCTGAGGTCCTCTGAATTCAAGGCAGTAATTTTGTTCTGTTCTGAACTCTGCTATCACCAACTGAGTTCCAGGTGGTGTTGCCACTACTGTCAATCTTTGGTTGTTGTCTCTTCTTGCTGGTTTTTATTCCAAATAACTGCCTTTAGGGTTTTCAAGCACGAGATTGGTTTTGACAAAATCTCTTAGCTTCTGTTTATTCTGAAATGTTTTCATTTCACCATTGTATTTGATTGACACTTTTGCTTGATAGACTATTCTTGATTAGCAGTTTTTTTCATTTAGGGATTGATATATGTTCTCCCTGTTGCCTTCTTTCGTGTATAATTTCTGCTGAGAAGTTAGAGCTTAATGCAATTTTCTTGCCTTTGTAGGTAACACTTCTCTTTTCCCTGGCTGCTTTTTTTTTCTAAGTCTATAAATCTTTACACAAGCTGAATGCTTCATCTTTCTTCTGAAGAACTGCTGATAGTTTATAATTGCTTGCCTTGATTTTAGCAACCTGTTGTGTACCTACTGTTACCAGAGCTCCTTATGTATAGGCTTATACTGAGCAAATAATCTTCTGAATCTGCAGTATATGAAGAAGAATTTGACAGCAGGATTAGAGGAAGACAAGAAATCAAATGATGTATTGCATTAGCCAAATCTTTTACACAAGACCTTTTTAAGGTGTTGAAGAGCCAAGATGTCAGCTTGAGGACTAAGGTGTGCCTGACCCATCGATGGTATTTTCAATCACCTCATATGAATGCGAAAGCTGGACAGTGGATAAGGAAGACTGTAGAAGAATAGATGCTTTTGAGTTATGGTGTTGGAGGAGAATGCTGAAAATGACATCAGTTGCAAAA
>NW_006409244.1:19760-22453 GCF_000296735.1 Chrysochloris asiatica | reverse complement strand
TGCTCATGAAAGTAGCAGTCAAGAAATCAAACAAAATATTACATTAGGCAAATCCGGTTCAAACGATCTCTTTAAAGTGTTCAAGATCAAAGATATCTGTTTGAGGACTGAGGTGCACCTGACTTAAGCCACAGTATTTGCAATCACCTCATACACATGTTATAACTGGACAGTAAATAAGGAAGACCTAAGAAGAATTTATGCATTTAAATTATGTGGTTGGAGGAGAATATTGAGAGTACCATGGAATGCTAGAAGAACAACAAATGTGTGTTGGTAGAAGCATACCCAACATGCTCCTTAGAAACAAGAATGGCAAGACAGCTCCTCTGATATTTTGAACACATTAAAAGAAGTGTTGAGTCCCTGGAAAAGGACATTATGATTGGAGAAGTGGAAGGCTAGCATAAAGAATACCTCCCAAAACTGGTTGAAACCATGGCAGCAGAGATGGGCTAATGTACAACATAACATTTGTCAGGAGGGTGCAGGACTGGGCACTGCTTGGTTCTGTTGTGCATAGGGCCACTATGAACTCAAATTGACTTTATGGCACCTAGCAACAACATGCATGTGTAACTTGCCATATGGAACATATAAGCCTCAAATAAACTCCATATGTCAAGAGATGATGGAAAATCTCCTTACCATGATTCAAAAGAAGTCCATGGGCAGACTGTGGAGCAGATCATTAATTATTCATATACAAGTTCAGATTAAATGATGAAAAGTAAAACAAATCCATGAGAGCTAAAATAGGACCTTGAATATATCCCAGCAGAATTTAGAGATTTTCTCAAGAACAGATTCATTGTATAAAAGACAAGTACGGTTCACATCACATACGAAGTAAGGAAAAGGTGATTAAAGATAGGAAAGAAAGAAAACATCAAAATGTGTTTCTAAAGAAACGTTAAAACTTGCTGCTGCATGTAGCGAAGGGAAAGCAACTCAAAATAATGAGGAAGAAATAGTGTTGTACAGATAATTTCAAAGAACAGCCTGTGGAAACAAATTCAAATATTTTAATGAAACGTGCAAATTCTGGAGTTTGAAAACCAAAGGGAAGAACAAGTTCTGCATGTCTGAAGCCAAGGGAACCGAAGAGAAAATTTAAGCCTCAGGTTGCAACATTGAAGGATTCTGTGGGCAAAATACTGAAGTATTCAAGAAGCATCAAAATAAGATGGAAAGAACACATAGGACCCACTGTAACTAAAATAATATGTTTAATCATTTCAAGAGTTACAACGGGATCAAGAACTAGTGGTATTTAAGGGATGAATCCAAGATGCTATACATATACTGATGGAAAACAAGGCTACAGGCATATGCAGAATAAAAATACAATATTTAAGTGAATGTTGCACCACTGGAGGTGCTCACATATCTATGTTAAGAAATTTGGAAGTCAGTTACCAAGCCAATGTATTGGAAAAGTTATATATTTGTGTCAATTCCAAAGGAAGTGGACTCAACAGAATGTGAAAAACATTTGACAATATCATTAACATCGAATGCAAATAAAATATTAAATTCTATATTTATTTTGAAGATAATTTAAAAATGGCAGTAGCAGTATTTTTGGAGGAGCCAAAAATTCAAGCTACATTCAGAAGAGTACATACAATGAGAGATATGATTGCTAACTGAAACAGAGAATACTAGAAAAGATATTCATTTGTGCTTTATTAACTATACAAAGGCATTTATGTACGTGGATCCTAACAAACTATGGGTAACATTATGAAGAATTGGAGTTACAGAGCACTTTATTGTATTCATGAGGAAACTGTAATATAGACCAAGGAGCAGTCATTAGAACAGAACCAGGGGATACTGAATAGCTTATTAATAAGGAAGATGTGTGCCAGGGTACTAACCTTTCACCATATTTATTCATTCTGTATGCTAAACAAATATCTGAGAAGCTTTATTATGTGGAATCAAGATTGGATGAAGATTCATTAACAGCCTGCAATATGCAATAAGCAAGGCTCTGAAAACAGAGAAGACTTGAAATATTTACTGATAAAGCTAAAAGACTATAGCCTTCAGTGTGAATTGTACCTCAATATAAAGAAAACAAAAATTCTCATTTTGGATCAAAAAATGACATCATGATTTTGGAGAAAACATCTAAGTTGTCAAAACACTTCATTTTGTATGGAATGACAAACAGTGCTCATGAAGCAGCAGTCAAGAAATCAAAAGACATGTTGCATTAGGCAATTCTTTCAAGTGTTGAAGACCAAAGAAATCTGAAATTGATCAAATATGCAACCAAGAAGTATTGATAATTACTTCTGATTGCAATGCAATGGTCAAATACAAAGAGGAAGGATCAGTAGTTGCAAAGCATGGCCTTCAAGAGAGAAATTATGCATGAAATTGCATGATAGAATTTTTTCAAGTCAATAACATATTCATTGACAATATATTTTTTAAAACAGCATATAAGGAAACTATGCACCTGAATCTTACCAGTTAAAATACACAGGAATCAAATTTTGTACTTCTGTGGGAAGAAATATGGGAATGCTCCATATCATCAGCCAAAACAAGGCCAGAGGCAGACAGTGGAACAGACGATCAAGTTCAGGATGAAATTAAAGAAAATCAAAAGGAGTCCATGAGCGTTAAAAAAAATAACCATTATATTTACCTGGCAGGGGAGATGCCATGATCATGAA
>NW_006409244.1:14148-15725 GCF_000296735.1 Chrysochloris asiatica | reverse complement strand
GATTGCACTTCAGTGTAAAGATGACAAAAAACAGGACCAATAAATAACATCACTAAAAATGGAGAAATAATTGAATTTATGAAACACTTCATTTTTCTTAGAAGTAAAATCAGTACTCATGGAAAACAGCAGTCAAGATATCAAGTGATGTATTGTTTTTGTTGTTAGGAGCCATCAGCACCACTGTGCTTATCCATCTCGTCGGAGGTCTCCCTCTTTTTTTCTGACTCTCCATTTTAGCAAACATGATATCCTTCTCCAGGCACTAGTCCCTCCTGATAATATGTCCTAAATATGTGAGAAATCTGGGCTTAAAGGCTTTCAACAAACGTTCTGGACATAATAGATCCAACTCAATTGTGTTTGTTCTTTTGGAAGTCCATGGTACTTTCAATATTCTCCTCCAACATCATAACTCAAATGCGTCAATTCTCCTTGGACTTTTGTTATTCACTGTCCAACTTTCACATGTATATGAGGTTATTGAAAATATCATGGCTTAGCTCATGCACATCTTCATCCTATGAACATCTTTGACTTTGAGCACTTTAACGAGGTCTTATGCAGCAGATTTGTCCAATGCAATGCATTTTTTAATTTCTTGATGGCTGCATCCATTAATGTTGATGGTTCATCCAATTGAAACGAAGTCTTTGACAAATTCAAACTTTTCTACATTTATATGGATGTTGTTTATTCATCCACTGAAAGGAATTTTGTTTACTTTACGTTGAAGTGCAGCCCATATCAAAGACTATGGTCTATGATCTAAATCAGTAAGTATTTTAAGTCATCTTCACTTTCAGCAAGCAGGAATATATCGGATACATATTGCAGATTTTTAATGAGTCTTCTTCGAATCCTGATGACACCTTTTTCTTCATGTTATCTACTTTTGGATTATGTGCTCAGCATAAAGATTGAATAGGTGTGGTGAAACAATCAACTCTGGAGTACACCTTTCCTAATTTTAAAACTATTTGGTTTCCCTTGTTCTGTTCAAACAACTGCCAATTGTTCTATTACAGGTTCCTCTTGCGTACAATGAAGTGATCCAGTATATACAATCTGCACAATGTTGTCCATTGCTTGTCATGATGCACACAATCATAAGATTTACTGTGGTCAATAAACACAGGAAAACATCTTTCTGATATTCCCTGCTTTCAGCCAAGATTCATTTCACATCAACAATGATATCCCTCATTCCATGTCATCTTTTGAATCTGGCCAGAACCTCTGGAAGTTCTTTCTCAATGTATAGTGGAAGCCATTTTTGTAATTTCTTTACCAAAATTTTACTTGCATGTAATAATAATGATACAGTGCAATTATGTTTGCTTTCCATTGGGTCACCTGTCTTTGGAATGGGCACAAATATGGATTTGTACCAGTCAGTTGGCCAGGTAATTGTCTCCTAATTTCTTGGCATAGATTAGTGAGTGCCTCCAGTGCAAATTCACTTTGTTGAAATATTTCAATTTACATTCCATCAGTTCCTGGTGCCTTGTTCTTTACTAATGCCTTCAATACACCTTTGACTTCTTTCTTAAGGATTGTTGGTTCTTAATCATATA
>NW_006409244.1:11125-13670 GCF_000296735.1 Chrysochloris asiatica | reverse complement strand
GCACTCATTCTGGAAGACAGTTTATTGTATCCAGCAACGTACCTGAGCTCCTCACCTCGTGGATCTCTGTTCCTATATTTTTTCCCTGCTTTGACACAGTTAATGTTTTTATCTTTGGTTGGCCTCACAGGTACTCTGAATTCATTGCTGTAATTTTGTTCTGTTCTGAACTCTGCTGTCTCTTGACTGAGTTCCAGGTGGTGTTGCCACTATTGTCAATCTTTAGTTGTTGTCTCTTTGCTGGTTTTTATTACAAAGAACTCCCTTTTAGAATTTTCAAGCACTGGATTGGCTTTGGAAAAATCTCTTAGCTTCTGTTTATCCTTATATGTTTTGATTGCACCAACATATAACCAAGAATAGACAGTTGTGCTTGATAGTCTATTCTTGGTTAGCAGGATTTTTTTCTTTTAGGTTTTTATATATGTCTCCCCCTTGCCTTCTTGCATGCATGGTTTCTGCTGAGAAGTCAGAGCTCAATCTGATTAGCTTACCTTTGTAGGTAACACCTCTCTTTTCCCTGGCTGCTTTTAGGGGTCTCTTCTTTATTTTGATTTTGGAGAACTTGCTTATGGTATGTCTTTGTGATTTTCATTTGGGGTCTATCCTTCCTGGTGTTCGTTCAGCTTTTTGAATGTTTATCATCTCATCCTTCAAGATGTTAAGGAAATTGTTTTCCACTTGTTACTCAATTATCTCCTTCGTGGATTTTGGTGATTCTTACTTTTCCAGGAAACTAATAATCCTTAAATTATTGCTCTTCATATTATCCAGCATGAACCTTAGACTTTCTTCAGATTTTTTTTTAATCCTATTTTCGGCTTGTTCATCTATCTTAACAATATTGAGAGATTTGTCTTCTAGCTCACTGGTTCTGGCTTCCATCTCTTCAATTCTACTCTTTTGTCCTTTCAGTGTATTGCCCATTTCTTATATTTTATTATTAATTCCTTGGACATCTTTTTACAGGTTTTGAATTGTTTCTAATGCTGTAACTGTCTTGTTTCATTTCTCTTGTAGCACTTTCCAGACTTCTTCCTTATTTTCCTCCACCCCTTTTCAGAGTATTTGAATTAGTTTCCATAGCATTCTTCTGATTTCCTTCTCAGTCAGATCCAAAACCTGCTCTTCTTCTATGCGTCTGCCTCCAGCTTGTTTGTCTCAGTTACTGTTTTTGGTTTTTGGACATGTTTTGAGATATTTTGTTTTCCTGGACATTTTCAGTAGTTAGCTGGAACTGTAATGCTTAAATGGGTGCATGTTGTTGCTTTGTTAAGCTTACTAGGTGTCTCTTGGTGGATATGATCTGGAGGTAAGCTTGAAAGTTCCATGGGCTGCCAAAAGAACCAATAGATCTGTTTTGGAAGAAGTGTAGCCAGAGTGCTCCTTGCACACCAAGAAGGCCAAACTTCGTCTCTCATACATCAGACATATTGTCAGGAGGGACCAGTCACTGGAGAAGGATATCATGTTTGGTAAGGTGGAGGGTCAGAGAAAAAGAGGAAGACCTCCACTGAGATGGATTGGCCAAGTGGCAGCATCAATGGACACAAGCGTGGCAACAGTAATGAAGTTGGCCCAGGATCGGGCAGTGATTGGTCCTGCTGTGCATAAGGTTACTACGGATCCGTACCAACTCGATGAAACCTAACAACAACAATATCAACAAGAATTTATGCATTTGAGTTGTGTTGTTGGAGGAGAATATTGAAAGCACCAAGGAATTCCAGAAGAACAACAAATGAGTGTTGGAAGTAGCATATCCAACATGCTCCTTAGATACATACATGGCAAGACAGCTCCTATGATACTTTGGACATGTTATCAGAAGTGATGAGTCCCTGGAAAAGGACATTATGATTAGAACAGTGGAGGGCTGGCAAAAAGAAGACCCCTCATAAATGGGTTGAAACCATGGCAGCATAGATGGGCTAATGTGCAATTGAACATTTGTGGGGATGATGCAGGAGTGGGCAATGCTTTGTTTTGTTGTGCATAGGGCCACTATGAGTTCAAACTGACTTTATGGCACCTAACAACAACATGCATGTGTAACTTGCCATATGAAACATATAGCAGTCAAATAAACTCCATATGCCAAAAGATGGTGGAAAATCTCCTTATCATGAGTCAAAACAACTCCATGGGTAGACTGTGGAGCAGACCATTAATCATTCATATACAAGTTCAGACTAAATGATGAAAATTAAACAAATCCATGAGAGCTACAATAGGACCTTGAATATATTCCAGTAGAATTTAGAAATTTTCTCAAGAACAGATTCAATGTATAAAAGGCAAGTATGGTTCATATCACATACGAAGTAAGGAAAAGGTGATTAAAAATAGGAAAGAAAGAAAACATGAAAATGTGTGTCTGAAGAAATGTTAAAACCTGCTATTGAGTGTAGCGAAGGTAAAGCAACTGAAAATAATGAGGAAGAAGTAGTGTTGAACAGATCATTTCAAAGAGCAGCCTGAGAAAACAAATTCAAATATTATAATGAAATGCACAAATTCTGGTTTTTGAAACCAAAAGGAAGAA
>NW_006409244.1:8759-10761 GCF_000296735.1 Chrysochloris asiatica | reverse complement strand
GAATGCAAAGAAATTTTTGCATTCTATAGTAATTTCTAAGATAATTTTAAAATGGCAGCAGCACTACTTTTGGAAGAGGCCAAAAATGCAAGCTACATTCAGAAGAAGATATTCAATTAGAGATATGATTGCTGACTGAAATGGAGAATACAGAAAGATATTTATTTGTGTTTTATGAACTACACAGCAGCATTTACGTATGTGGATCTTAACAAACTATGGGAAACATTGAAAAGAATGGGATTTACAGGATACTTTATTGTAGTCATGAGGGAACTGTAATATAGACCAAGAAACAGTCATTAGCATAGAAACAGGAGATACAGAATAGCTTATAAACACGGGAGATGTGCACAATGGTAATATCCTTTCACCATATTTACTCATTCTGTATGCTAAACAAATATCTGAGAAGCTTTATTATATGGTATCAAGATTGGGGAAGATTCATTAATGACCTGCAATATGCAATAAGCAAGGATCCAAATGACACAGCCTTGCTTTTCTGATAGCACAGAGGACTTGAAATATTTACTGATAAAGCTAAAAGACTATAGCCTTCAGTGTGGATTGAACCTCAATGTAAAGAAAACAAAAGTTCTCATTTTGGGTCAATAAATGACATCATGATTTTGGAAAAAACAACTAAGTTGTCAAACGCTTCATTTTATTTTGAGTAACTAACAGTGCTCATGGAGCAGCAATCAAGAAATCAAAAGCCATGTTGCATTAGGCAATTCTTTCAAGTGTTGAAGACCAAAGAAGTCTGAAATTGATCAAGTATGTAATCAAGAAGTATTGATAATTATATCTGATTGGAATGTGAGGGTCAGATACAAAGAGGAAGGATCAATATTTGGAAAACATGCCCTTAGAGAAAGAAATGATGCAGGGAATTGCATGATAGAATTTTTCAAGTCATTAACTTAGTCACTGACAATATCTTTTTTAAACAACATAAAGATAACTAAGCATATTAGTCTCACTAGTTAAAATACACAGGAATCAAATTTATACATCTGTGGGAATTCTTCATATCATCAGCCAAAACAAGGTCAGAGGCTGACTGTGGAACAGACAATCAAGTTCAGGATGAAACTAAAGAAAATCAAAAGGAGTCCATGAGAGTTAAAAAAAAAAAAAAAATTAATAAATAACCATGAATATATCCCACTTGAATTTAGAAACCACTTCAAGAATAGATTTGATGTCTTAGGTTCTAACAACCAAATATGTACAGAGCTGTGAGATTATATCAACATCATCATACAGGAAGAAAGCAAAGGATCGTCAAAAACACAGGAAAGAACGTATAGAAAAAATGGATGTCACAAAAGACTCTGAATTTTGCTTTCTAGTGTAGTAATGCTAAAGTGAATGGAAGAATTGAGGAAGTCACAAAACTGACAGAAATTTTTGAAGGACAGCTCTAGAAGACAAGGTCAAGTATTATAAAGAAATTTACAAACACGTGAAGTTAGAAAACCAAATGTATGAATTTAGAAAGACCTGAAGAAAACAAAAGCAAGACTCGATTTAATATATTGAAGGGTTTTTTGGGCAAAATGTTGAATGATGCAAAAGGCATCAAAAGAAAATAGCAGGGACACAGAGTCACTGTACAAAAAGAAAAGGTCAGTGTTCAACCATATCAAGAGTTAGCATATGATGAAGCACTGATGTTAGAGAAAGAAGATGTTAATGATATATTAAAGGCATGGGTGAAAAGGGAGGCTCCAGGAACTGACAGAATGCCAATTGGAATCTTTCAAAACAAAAACAACCAATGTTCTACTGAGTGCACTCAGTCACCTATGCTAAGAAATTTGAAAGACAGTTACCTGCCAACCGATTGAACAATATCAGTATTTATGCCCAGCCCAAATAGTGGTAATCCAAATTTATGCATATGTCATCAAATAATTTCACATGAAAGCAATTTTTTTTTTCTGACATAATCTCCTATCTTTTCTTTTCTTTTTTAAAAAGTGTTTATTGTGAC
>NW_006409244.1:7254-8019 GCF_000296735.1 Chrysochloris asiatica | reverse complement strand
TAGCCAATGTCTAAGTTGTCCATATCTATCTATCTTATATACAGAGAGGATAGAATTGATACTTGATGTGAAGACTCCTTCCCTCTCAGTTGGTATTTTGAGCTACTATATTTATAAGTATAGGTCAAGTTCATCGATTGTAGCAATTTACACTCGTTTCCTTTATCAAAAATTGTTTTTTATCTTCCTCTAGTGGAGTTCTGAATATCAAGCCAACAAGGCTAGGTCAGATGGGTGCTATCTGTAAGTTGGCCATTCTTGTGAGTCTCACCTCACTTCATATCAGTTGGATTCTTCACTCTCAGATGTAACCCTCCAGGGCTATATCCTTCTTCATGGACATTTTTCAAAAGAGTACGGACCAACCAGCCCTTTCTTTTTTCTTTATTATCTCCAGGTAAATGGGACTCTATGGTATGTGGTTGAACTCAGCCCATTTCTTCATTGCTGTCTTCCCCCACTTACACTCAACAGTAGACTAAGATGATCATCGGCAAGCTTAGATGCCTGCTCACGTGTTCCCGTTGAGCTTCAGTCTTAGAGGGGCATTTGTCCTGAAGGGACTTGATTGCTTGCCTTGATGGCTGCCCAGTGAACAACTTGGTAAGCAAATATTTTTCTGAAGATAATTTGGAAACGGCTGCAACAGAACATCAACAAAGAACTGCAAAAAATTTAACAGATTCAGAAGAGGATATGGTACTAGGACAAATATTGTTGACATCAGATGGATATTGGCCAAGAGCAGAGAATACCAGAGAGATA
>NW_006409244.1:0-1079 GCF_000296735.1 Chrysochloris asiatica | reverse complement strand
ACTGTGGTGGAGATGAAACCAAAATCAGCCAAGGACAGATTGGAGAGGAAGAAGTACATGGGGGTGTGGAGGTGGGGGTCAGAGCTGACAGCCAGGATGATGAACAGGTTCCCAGTTACAGTGATCAGGTACATGGATAGGAATAACCCAAAGAGAAATGGTTGAAGTTCTGGATTGTCAGAAAGGCCCAGTAGGAGGAATTCGGAGATACCTGTTAGATTCTGTGGCTCCATGTATCTGAGACAGCTTGAGAAAAAAGGAAAAGAGGGTTGTTAAAAGGAAATGAGTTATTCAGCATCCATAATTGAATCTGTATTTCGAATTCAAGAGTTTGTCAGTGTACAAATTTGCAAGTTGCAAGAATAATTGCTTTTTTCTTTTTTCATGAATAAATTGTTTCAGAAAGATCAGCATGAGTTTGGTTTCTGTTGTTGTTATTTGCTAGGAAGTCATTTCAACTCATATCAACACTTTCACATGTACATATGTAATTGAAAATGCTAAGACATGCATCAAGTATATCTTAACCCTCAAACTGATCTCTTAGTTCTTTAAAAACCTTATTTAAGAAATCTTTTGCAGCAGATTTGTCTAGTTTAATACATCATTTGATTTCTTGACTGCTACTTCCATGAGTTTTGATTATTCAATCCTTTCTCCATTTATCATGATGTCATTTATTGGCCCTGTTTTTGTATTCTTTACACTGAAGTGCAATCCATACTGAAGGCTGCGGTCTTTTATCATCAGCAGTAAGTACTCTTTTCTTTCTTATGAGTGAAGGTTAAAGCTATCCCACATGTCTAACTTTTCTAACATGTTTAGCACTTCATAATCATTGATATCCATCACTTCTACTCCCCTCACTCATGTCCCAGGGTTCATCAAAATGCTGGCTGCAACATTTCACAGAATTCAGAATTGTCTGTGGAAATGGCTCACACAAGTGTGAAAGACAGCAAGTCCCAAATCTGTAGTTCAGAGATCAGAGAGCATGTTTACGCTTCCGTTTCCTTCACAAGTTTTCACCGTTCTTTACTTTTCTGACATACATCTTCTATAGATACACATGGTCATTC
>NW_006409243.1:150376-150877 GCF_000296735.1 Chrysochloris asiatica | reverse complement strand
GATGAGTCCATCATGTGCATATACTGAGAGTTATCTACATTGCAGATGAGTCTAACATGTGCATATTTACAGGGTTAACTAGAAGGCAGATGAGTCCAACATATTCATATACAGAGAACTGATTACATGGCTTATGAGTCCATCATGTTCATATCCTGAAAGCAATCTAAATGGCAGACAACTTGTTTATGTTCAAATACAGACAGCTAATTACATGCAGATCAGTCCAACATATCCATGTACAGAGAGCTACCAACATGGCAAAGTAGTGCAACATTTCCATATACATGGTGGATGAGACCACATGTAAATTTACTGAGAGTTATCTGCTTTTCAGATGAGTCCAACATTTGTATAATTAGAGGGCTAGCTACTAGTCAGATGAGTCCAACATGTTCATACACAGAGAGTTGACAATATGTCACATGAGTCCAACATGTCTATATACTGATTGTTATCTATGTGGCAAATGAGTTCAACATATGTATTTTTAGAGGGCTG
>NW_006409243.1:130300-130944 GCF_000296735.1 Chrysochloris asiatica | reverse complement strand
GTCCAACGTGTCCATATACTGAGAGCTACCTACAAGGCAGATCAGTTGAAAATATCCATGCACAGAGAGCTAGCTACATGGCAGGGTAGTGCTACATATCCATATACAGAGTTCTAGCGACAAGGCAGATGATTCCAACTTGTCTATATACCGAGAGCTAGGTACATGGCAGGGTAGTGCAACATTTCCATATACAGAGTTCAGGTTAAATGGCTGATGTGTACAATGTGTCCATGTACAGAGAGGTAGCTACATGGCAGACGAGTCCATAATGTCCATATACAGAGAGGTCGCTACATGGCAGAGTAGTGCATCATTTCCATATACAGAGTTCAAGCTACATGGCAGATGAGTCCAAAGCATGCCTATATTGAGTGCTAGCTACATGGCAGAGTAGTCCAACATGTCCATATAAAGAGTACAAGCTACATGGCAGAACAATTCCAATATGTTCATATACAGAGTTACCTACTTAGTAGATCAGTCCAACATATCCATGTACAGTTAAGTAGATACATAGCAGACGAATCCAAAATGTCCATATACAAAATTCAAGCTACATGGTAGATGGGTCCAACTAGTCTATATACAGAGAGCTAGCTACATGGCAGAGTAGTATAACATGTCCATATATAGGGTACTAG
>NW_006409243.1:127378-128105 GCF_000296735.1 Chrysochloris asiatica | reverse complement strand
CATATACAGAGTTCAAGCTACATGACAGACAAGTCCAACTTGTCTATATACAGTGAGATAGCTACATGTCAGAGCAGTGCAACATGTCCATATACAACATAGTAGCTACATGGCAGATTAGTCCATAATGTCCATAAACTGAGAGCTAGCTATATGCCAGACAAGTACAAAATGTTCATATACAGAGAGCTAGTTACATGGCAGCCTAATGCAACATTTCCATATAAAGTGTTCTAGCTACATGGCAGATATGTCCATCGTGTCCATATGATGAGAGCTAGCTACATGGCAGAGAAGTCCAACCTGTCCATTTACAGAGTTCTATTTACATGGCAGATGAGTCCAACATGTCCATATACTGAGAGCTAGTTACATAGCAGACAAGTCCAATATGTTCATATACAGGGAATTAGCTATATGGTAGACTGGTGTAACATTTCCATATACAGTGTTCTAGCTACAAGTCAGATGAGTCCAACTTGTCTATATACAGAGAGCTAGCTACATGCAGGGAAGCGCAACATATTCATATACAGAGTTCTAACTGCAAGGCAGATGATTCCAACTTGTTTATGTTCTGAGAACTTGCTACATGACAGACAAGTCCAACATTTTCATATACAGAGAGATACCTACTTGGCAGATCAGTCCAACATATCCACATGTAGAGAGCTAGCTACATGTCAGATGAATCCAAAATGTCCATATACAGTAAGCTAGATACATG
>NW_006409243.1:123582-125003 GCF_000296735.1 Chrysochloris asiatica | reverse complement strand
AGAGCAAGCTACATCGCAGATTATTCCAACGTGTATGTATACTGAGAGCGAGCTACATGGCAGACAAGTCCAATACGTTCATATAAAGAGAGCTACCTACTTGGCAGATCAGTCCAACATATCCATGCACCGAGAGCTTGCTACATGGCAGACGCATCCAATACATTCATATACAGGAGCTACCTACTTGGCAGGATAGTGCAAAATTTTCATATACAGAATTCCAGGTACAAGGCAGATGACTCCAACTTGTCTATACACAGAGAGATAGCTACATGGCAGAGTAGTTCAACATTTCCATATACAGAGTTCTAGCTACATGGCAGACTTGTCCAACGTGTCCATATACTGAGAGCTACCTACATGGCAGATCATTTCAACATGACTATTTACAGGGTACTATCTACATGGCAGTTGAGTCCATCATATCCATATACTGAAGGTAGCTACATGACAGAATAGTCCAATATGTCCATATAATGAGTACTAACTCCCTAGCTAATGAGTTCAACATGTCCATATACTGAGAGTTAGCTACATGGCAGAGTAGTCCAACGTGTCCATATACAGTGTACAAGCTACAAGGCAGATGTGTCCAACGTGTCCATATACTGAGAGCTAGCAGCATGGCAGAATAGTGCATCATTTCCATATATAGAGATCAAGCTACACGGCACATGAGTCCACAGTGTTCATATACTGAAAGCTAGCTCCATGGTAGATCTGTCCAACATGTCCATATAAAGAGTACTAGCTACCTGGCTAATGAGTATCCAACATGTCCATATACTGAGAGTTAACTAGATGGCAAATGAGTACAACATGTGTATATATAGAGGGCTAGCTCATTGGCTAATGAATCCAACATGCAATATACTGAAAGCTAGCTTCATGGCAGACAAGTCCAATATGTTCATATACACAGAGCTAGCTACATGGCAGGGTAGTGCAACAGTTCATATACAGAGTACTAGCTACAAAGCAGATTTGTCCAACTTGTCTATTTACAGAGAGCTAACTACTTGGCTGGGTAGTGTAACATTTCCATATGCAATGTTCTAGCTCGATAGCAGGTGTGTCAAACATGTCAATATACTGATAGCTAGCTACAAAGCAGACAAATCCAATATGTTCATATACAGAGAGCTACCTACTTGGCAGATCAGTCCAACATATCCATGTACAGAGGGCGAATTACATGACAGATGAGTCCAAATTGTCCATATACAAAAAGTTAGTTACATGGCAGGGTTGTGCATAATTTCCATATACAGAATTCTAGCTAAACGGCATATGAGCCCAACGTGTCTATATACAGAGAGCTAGCTACATGGCAGAGTAGTGCAATATTTCCATATTCAGAGTTCTAATTAAAAGGCAAATGAGTCCAACATGTCTATATACAGAGAGCTAGCTACATG
>NW_006409243.1:121851-122885 GCF_000296735.1 Chrysochloris asiatica | reverse complement strand
AAGTCCAAAATGTCGATATACAGAGAGCTAGCTATGTGGCAGGGTAGACCAACATTTCCACATACAGTGTTCTAGCTACAAGGCAGATGAGTCCAACTTGTCTATATACAGAGAGTTAGCTACATGGAAGAGTATTGCAAAATTTCCATATACAGAGTTCTAGCTACATGGCTGATGTGGCAAACGTGTCAATATACAGACAGCTAGCTATATAGCAGAGAAGTCAAATATGTTCATATACAGAGCGCGACCTACTTTTCAGATCAGTCCAACATATCCATGTACAGAGAGCTAGGTACATGGCAGGGTAGTGCAACATTTCTATATACAGAGTTCTAGCTACATTGCAGATGTGTCCAATGTGTCCATATACTGAGAGCTACCTACATAGCAGACAAGTCCAATATGTTCATATACAAAGAGGGAGCTACGTGGCAGGGTAGTGCAACATTTCCGTATACAGATTTCTCACTGCAAGGCAGATGAGTCCAACTAGTCTATATACAGAGAACTATCTACATGGCAGAGTAGTGCAACATTATCATATAAAGAGTTCTAGCTACATGGCATATGTGTCCAACATATCTATACACTGAGAGCTAGCTAAATGGCAGATAAGGCCAATATGTTTATATACAGAGAGCTAGCTACATGGCAGATTTGTACAACATTTCCATATACAGAGTTCTAGCTACATGGCAAATGTGTCCAATGTGTCCACATACTGAGAGCCAGCTACATGGCAGACAAGGCCAATATGTTCATATACAGAGAGCTAGCTTCATGGCAGGGTAGTGCAACATTTCCATAAACAGAGTTCTAGCTATATGGCAGATAAGTCCAACTTGTCTATATACAGAGAGCAAGGTACATGGCAGGGTTGTGCAACATTTCCATATGCAGAGTTCTGGCTACATGGCAGATGTGTCCAACTTGTCCACATACTGAGAGCTAGCTACATGGCAGAGTAGTGCAATATTTCCATATACAGAGTACTAGGTACATGGCAGATGAGTCCAACATGTCCATATTCT
>NW_006409243.1:118206-121431 GCF_000296735.1 Chrysochloris asiatica | reverse complement strand
GCAGATGAGTCCAAAATGTTCATATACAGAGAGCTAGATACATGGCAGAATAGTGGAACATTTCCATATACAGAGTTCTAGGTACATGGCAGATGTGTCCAATGTGTCCATATACTGAGAATAAGCTGCAGGGCAGATCAGTCCAGAATATCCATACACAGAGAGATCACGACATGTCAGATGAGTCCAAAATGTCCATCTAAAGAGAGCTAGCTACATGGTAGGGTAGTGCAATATTTCCACATACATAGTTCTATCTACAAGACAGATGATTCCACCTTGTTTGTATATAGAAAGCTAGCTACACAGTAGGGTAGTGCAACATTTCCTTATACAGAGTTCTAGCTACATGGTAGATGTCCCCAATGTGTCCATACCCTGAAAGCTAGCTATATGGCAGAGTATTCCAACATGTCCATATACAGAGTACTGGCTACATGGCAGACAAGTCCAATATGATCATATACAAAGAGCTACCTACTTGGCAGATCATTTCAACATACCCATGTACAGAGAGCTAGGTACATGGCAGATGAATCCAAACTGTTCATATACAGTGAGCTAGATACATGGCAGAGTAGTGGAACATTTCCATATACAGAGTTCTAGGTACATGGCAGATGTGTCCAACGTGTCCATATACTGAGAGATAGCTATATGGGAGACAAGTCCAATATGTTCATAAGAGAGCTATCTACTTGGCAGATCAGTGCAACGTATCCATGTCCAGAGAGCTAGCTACATGGCAAACGAGTCCAAAATGTCCATATACAGAGAGCTAGCTACACGGCAGGGTAGTGCAATATTTCCATATATAGAGTTCTAGCAACAAGGCAGACGAGTCCAAAATGTCTATATACAGAGAGCTAGCTACACGGCAGGGTAGGACAACATTTCCATATACAGAATTCCAGCTACATGTCAGATGTGTCCAACGTGTCCATATACTGAAATCAACCTACATGGTAAAAAGGCCAATATGTTCATATACAGAGGGCTGCCAATTTGGCAGATCAGTCCAACATATCCATGTACAGGAGTTAGCTACATGGTAGACGAGACCAACATGTCCATATACAGAGACCTAGCTACACAGCAGGGTAGTGCAACATTTCAATATACAGAGTTCTAGATACATGGCAGATGTGTTCAAACTTGTCCATATACTGAGAGCTAGCTACATGGCAGATATGTCCAATATGTTCATATACAGAGAGCTACCGACTTGGTACATCAGTCCAACATATCCACGTACAGAGAGCTAGCAACAAGTCAGACAAGTCAAAAATGTCCATGTACAGAGAGCTAGCTACATGGCAGAGTAGTGCATCATTTCCATATACAGAGTTCAAGCTATATGGAAGATGAGTCCCAAGTGTTCATAACCTTAGAGCTAGCTACATGATAGATGTGTCCAACGTGTCCATATATTGAGGGCTAGCTACATGGCAGAGTAGTTCAACATGTCTATATACAGGGTACTAGCTACATGTCAGATGTGTCCAACGTGTCCATATACTGAAAACTACCTCCATGGTAGACAAGGCCAATATTTTCATATACAGAGAGCTTTCTACTTGGCAGATCAGTACAACGTATCCATGCACAGAGAGCTAGCTACATGGCAGACGAGTCCAAAATGTCCAAATCCAGAGAGCTATCTACATAGCAGAGTAGTGCAACATTTCCATATACAGAGTTCTAGCTACATGGTAAATGTGTCCAATGTGTCTGTATCCTGAGAGCTAGTTACATGGCTAAGTAGTCCAACATGGCTATATACAGTGTACTAGCTACATGGCAGAGGAGTCCAACATGGCAATATACTGAGAGCTAGCTACATGGCAACGTGTCTGAAAGGTTCTTATACAGAGAGTAAGCTCCATGGCAGGGTAGCACAACATTTCCATATACACAAATCTAGCTAAAAGGCAGATGGATCCAACTTGTTTATATACAGAGAGCTAGCTACATGGCAGAGTAGTACAACATTTCCATATACAGAGTTCTAGCTACATGGCAGATGTGTCAAACGTGTCCATATACTGAGAGCTAGCTACATGACAGAAAAGTCCAATATGTTCATATATGGAAAGCTACCTACTTGGCAGATCAGTCCAACATATCCCTGTACAGAGAGCTAGCTACATGGCAGATGAGTTCAAAATGTCCATATACAGAGAGCTAGCTACATGTCACAGTAGTGCAACATTTCCATATACAAAGTTCTAGCTATAAGGCAGATGAGTCCTACTGGTCTATATAGAGGGAGCTGATAACATGGAAGTGTAGTACAGCACTTCCACATACAGAGTTCTAGCTACATGGCAGATGTGTTCAACGTGTCCATATGTTTTGAGCTAGATACATGTCAGATCATTCCAAAAAAATCCATGCACAGAGAGCTAGCTACATGGCAGATGAGTACAAAATGTCCATATACGGAGAGCTAGCTAGATGGAAGTGTCGTGCATCATTTCCATATACAGAGTTCAAGCTACATGGCAGATGAGTCTAAAGTGTTCATATACTGAGATCTAGCTACATGGCAGAGTAGTCCAACATATCCGTATACAGGGTACTAGCTACGTGGCAGATAAGTCCAACGTGGCCGTATAATAAGATATATCTATATCTATCTATCTATCTATCTATCTATCTATCTATCTATCTATCTATCTATCTGAATAGCTCCCAGTCTAATGATTCCAACATGTCTATATACTGAGAGCTAGCAACAAGGCGGACAATTCCAGTATGTTCATATACAGAGAACTAACTACATGGCAGTGAATTGCAACATTTTCATATACAGAGTTATAGCTACAAGGTAAATGAGTGAAACTTTTGTATATACAGAGAGCTAATGACAAGGTAGGGTAGTGTAACATTTATATATACAGTGTTCTAGCTACATGCAGATGTGTCCAACGTGTCCATATACTGAGAGCTATCTACATGGCTGATCAGTCCAAATTATCCATGCACAGAGAGCTAGCTACATGTCAAACGTGTCCAAAATGTCCATATACAGAGAGCTATCTACATAGCAGAGTAGTGCAACATTTCCATATACAGAGTTCTAGCTACATGGCAATTGTGTGCATTGTGTCTGTATACTGAGAGCTAGTTACATGGCTAAGTAGTCCAACATGGCTATATACAGTGTACTAGCTACATGGCAGAGGAGTCCAACATGGCCATATACTGAGAGCTAGCTACATG
>NW_006409243.1:115115-117158 GCF_000296735.1 Chrysochloris asiatica | reverse complement strand
AGTACTAGCTACAAGGCAGATGAGTCTAACTTGTCTATATACAGAGAGCTAGTGACATGGCAAGGTAGTGCAACATTTCCATATACAGGGATCTAGCTACATGGCAGATGTGTCCAACGTGTCCATATATTGAGAGCTACCTACATGACAGATCATTCCAACATATCCATATAACGATAGTTAGTTACATGTAAAATGAGTCCAAAAGATCCATATACAGAGAGCTAGCTATATGGCAGGGTAGTGCAATATTTCCATATACAGATTTCTAGCTACAAGGTAAATGAGTCAAACTAGGGTATATAAAGAGAGCTAGCTACATGGCAGGGTAGTGCAATATTTTTATATACAGAGCTCTAGCTACATGCAGATGTGTCCAACGTATCCATATCCTGAGAGCAAGCTACATGGCAGATCAGTCCAAATTATCCATGCACAGAGAGCTAGCTATATGTCAAACGAGTCCAAAATGTTCATATACAGTGAGCAAGCTACATGGCAGAGTAGTACATCATTTCCATATACAGAGTTCTAGCTAAATGACAGATATGTCCAGTGTGTCCATATACTGAAAGCTAGCTACATGGCAGACAAGTCCAAAATATTCATATACAGAGAGCTAAATACTTGGCAGATCAGTCCAACATATCCATATACAGAGAGCTAGCAACATGGCTGGGTCGTACAACATTTCCATGTACAGAATTCTAGCTACAAGGCAGATCAGTCCAACTTGTCTATATACAGAGAGCTAGCTACATGGCAGAGTTGTGCAACATTTCCATACACAGAGATCTGGCTACACGGCAGATGTGTCCAACGTGTCCATATACTGAGAACTAGTTTCATGGGAGAGTAGTCCAACATGGCGATATACAGGGTACAAACTACATGGCAGATGAGTAAAACATGGCCATATACTGAGAGCCAGCTACATGGAAGACAAGTCCAAAATGTCCATATACAGAGAGCTAGCTACATGGCAGGGTAGTAAATCATTTCCATATACAGAATTGTAGCTACAAGGCAGATGAATCCAACTTATCTATATACAGAGAGCTAGCTACATGGCAGAGTAGTGCAACATTTCCATATACAGAGTTCTAGCTACAAGGCAATAGACACCATCTTGTCTGTATACAGAGAGCTAGCAAAATGTCAGGGTCGTGCAACATTTTCATATACAGAGTTCTAGCAACAAGGTAGATGTGTCCAACTTGTCTGTAAACAGAAAGCTAGCTACCTGACAGGGTAATGATACATTTCCATATACAGAGTTCTAGCTACATGGCAGATATGTCCAACTTGTCCATATGCTGAGAGCAAGTTACATGGCAGAGTAGTCCAACATGTCCATATATAGGGTACTATCTACATGGCAGATGAAACAAAAATGTCCATATACAGAAAACTAGCTACATGGCAGAGTAGTGCATCATTAACATATACTGATTTCAACCTACATGGCAGATGAGTCCAAAGTGTTCATTACTGAGAGCTTGCTACAAAGTGTTCATATACTGAGAGGTTGCTACATGGCAGAGTAGTCCAACATATCCATATACAGGGTACTAGCTACATGGCAGATGACTCCACCATGTCCATATACTGCGAGAAACCTACACGGCAGACAAGTCCAAAATGTCCTGTACAGAGAGCTAACTATTTGGTAGATCAGTCCAACATATCCATGTAAAGAGAGCTATCTACATGACAGACAATTCCAAAATGACCATATACAGAGAGCTACCTCTATGGCAGGGTAGTGCAACATTTCCATATACAGAGTTCTAGCTACAAGGCAGATGAGTCCAATGTGTTCATATCCTGAGAGCTACCTATATGGCAGATAAATTCAACATATCCATGTACAAAGAGCTAGTTACATGGCAGGTGAGAATAAAATGTCCATATACAGAGAGCTAGCTACATAGCAGGGTAATGCAACATTTCCATATACAGAGTTCTAGCTACATGACAGATGTGTCCAACATGTCCATATAATGACAGCCAGCTACATGGAGACAAGTCCAATATATTCAT
>NW_006409243.1:113462-114324 GCF_000296735.1 Chrysochloris asiatica | reverse complement strand
GTGGCAAATGAATCCAACATGTCCATATACTGAGTGCTAGCTACATGGCAGATGAGTCCAACATATCCATATACTGAGAGCTAGCTATATGTCAGATAAGTCCAAATTGTCCATATACAGAAAGCTAGCTACAGGGCAGAATAGTGCAACATTTCCATATACAGAGTTCTAGCTACAAGGCAGATAAGACCAACTTCTCTATATACAGAGAGGTAGCTACATGACAATCAAGTCCAATATGTTCATATACAGAGAGCTACATACTTGTCAGATCAGTCCAACATATTCATGTATAGAGAGCTAACTACATGTCAGATGAGTCCAAAATGCCCATATACAGAGAACTATCTACATGGCAGTGTAGTGCAACATTTCCATATACAGAGTTCTATCTACATAGCAGATAAGTCCAATTTGTCTATATACAGAGAGGTAACTACATGGTAGCGTAGTGAAACATTTCCATATACAGAGTTCTAGCTACATGGCTGATGTGTCAAACGTGTCCATATACCGAGAGCTAACTGCATCGCAGATCCGTTCAAAATATCCACAGACAGATAGCTAGCTAATCGTTAGAAAAGTCCAAAATGTCCATATACAGAGACCTGGCTACATGGCAGATTAGGGCATCATTTCCACATACAGTGTTCAAGCTACATGGCAGATAAGTCAAAGGTGTTCATATAATGAGAGCAAGCTACATGGCAGAGTAGTCCAACATGTACATATACTGACTTGCAGCTGCAAGGCAGATGTGTCCAAGGTGTCTATATACTGAGAGCTAGCTACATGGCAGACGAATCCATAATGTCCATATACAGAGAGCTAGCTACATGGCAGGGTAGTGCAACATTCCCAT
>NW_006409243.1:111296-113247 GCF_000296735.1 Chrysochloris asiatica | reverse complement strand
ATGGCAGGGTAGTGCAACATTCCCATATACAGAGTTCTAACTTCAAGGCAGATAAGTCCAACTGTCTATTTACAGAGAACTAGCTACATGACAGAGTAGTCCAACATATCAATATACAGAGTTGTAGCTACAAGGCAGATGTGTCCAACGTGTCCATATACTGAGAGCTAGATACATGATAGAGTAGTCCATATACAGGGTACTAGCTACATGGCAGATGAGTCCAACATGTCCATATACAGAGAGCTAGCTACATGGCAGACAAGTGTAATATATTCATATATGCAGATATACATACTTGGCAGTTCAGTAGAACATATCCCTGTACAGAGAGTTGGCTATATTGCAGACAAGTCCAATATGTTCATATACAGAGAGGTACCTACTTGGCAGATCAGTCCAATATATCCATGTACAGAGAGTTGGCTACATGGCAGACAAGTCCAATAGGTTCATATAGAAAGAGCTAGCTACATGGCAGGGTAGTGCGACATTTCCATATACAGAGTTCTAGCTACAAGGCAGATAAATCCAAATTGTTTTTATACAGAGAGCTAGCTACATGACAGAGTAGTTCAACATTTCCACATAGAGAGTTCTAGCTACGTGGAAGATGTGTCCAACATGTCCATATACTGAGACCTAGCAACACACCAGACAAGTCCAATATGTTCATATACAGAGAGCTACCTACTTGGCAGATCAGTGTAAAATTTTCATATACAGAGAAATAGCTACTTGGCAGACGAGTCCAAAATGCCCTTAGACAGAGTTGGCAGAGTAGTCCAACATTTCCATCTACAGAGTTCTAGCTACATGGAAGATGAGTCCAACTTGTACATATACTGAGAGCTAGCTACAAGGAAGAAAAGTCCTATACCTTCATATACAGAGAGCTACCTACTTGACAGATCAGTCCAACATAACCATGTACAGAGAGCTAGCTACATGGCAGAGGAGTCCAAAATGCCCATATACATAGAACTAGCTACATGGCAGGGTAGTGCAACATTTCGATATAGAGTTCTAGCTACAAGGCTGTTTATTCCAAATTGTCTAAATACAGAGGGCTAGCTACATGACAGAGTAGTGCAACATTTACATATAGAGAGTTCTAGCTATATGGCAAATGTGTCCAACATGTCCATATTCTTAGACCCAGCTACATGGCAGACAAGTCCAATATGTTCAGATACAGAGAGCTACCTACTTGGCAGATCAGTTCAACATATCCATGTACAGAGAGCGAGCTACGTGACAGGCGAGTCCAAAAAGTCCATATACAGAGAGCTAGCTACATGGCAGGGTAGTGCAAGATTTACATATAAAGAGTTCTAGCTACATGGCAGATGAGTTCAACTTGTCTATAAACAGAGAGCTGGCTACATGGCACAATAGTGCAACATTTCCATATTAAGAGTTATAGGAACATGGCAGGTGTGTCTAACATGTCCATATATTGAGAGCTAGCTATATGGTAGAGTAGTCCATATACAGGGAGGACAACTTGTCTATATAGAGAGAGCTAACTACAAGGCAGGGTAGTGCAACATTTTCATATACAGAGTTCTAGCTATATGGCAGAGTAGTCTGACATGTTTATATACAAGGTATTAGCTACATGGCACATGAATACAACATGTACATATACTGAAAGTTAGGTACATGGCAGAAAAATCCAATATGTTCATATACAGACAGCTATCTACTTGGCAGATCAGTCCAACCTATCCTTATACAAAGAGCTAGCTACATGGCAGACGAGTCCACAATGTACATATACAGAGTACTAGCTACATGGCAGATAAGTCCAATATGTTCATATACAGAGAGCTACTTCCTTGGCAGATCAGTCCAACATATCCATGTAAAGAGAACTAGGTACATGGCAGACAAGTCCAATAAGTTCATATACAGAGAACTACCTAAATGGTTGGGTAGTGCAACATTT
>NW_006409243.1:108194-110488 GCF_000296735.1 Chrysochloris asiatica | reverse complement strand
TACAGATAGCTACGTCCTTGGCAGATAAGTCCAACATATCCATGTACAGAGAGCTAATTACAAAGCAGACAAGTCCAAAATGTGCGTAGACAGAGAGCTAGCTACATGGCAGACAAGTCCAATATGTTCATATACAGAGAGCTACATACATGGCAGGGTATTAAAACATTTCCACATACAAAGTTCCA
This sequence comes from Chrysochloris asiatica, assembly GCF_000296735.1. Lineage (NCBI taxonomy): Eukaryota > Metazoa > Chordata > Mammalia > Afrosoricida > Chrysochloridae > Chrysochloris > Chrysochloris asiatica. The sequence continues at coordinate 110,300 of NW_006409243.1, read as the reverse complement.
TCTACAAAGCCGATGAGCCCAACTTGTCCATATACTCAGAGCTAGATACATTGCAGATATGTCCCACATGTTAATATACAGAGAGCTAGGTACATAGCAGACAATTCCAATATGTTCATATACAGAGAGATACCTACTTGGCAGATCAGTCCAAAATATCCATGTACAGTGAGCTAGGTACATGGTAGATGAGTCCAAAATGTACATCTACTGAGAGCTAGCTACATAAGAGGGTAGTGTGACATTTCCTTATAAAGAGTTCTACTTAAAAGGCAGATGAGTCCAACTTGTCTATATACTGAGAGCTAGCTACATGGCAGAAAAGTCCAATATGTTCATAGACAGAGAGCTACCTACTTGGCAGATCAGTCCAACATATCCATGTACAGAGAGCTCACTATGTGGCAGACAAGTCCAACATGTCCATATACAGAGAGCTAGTTAAATGGCAGGGAAGTGCAACATTTTTATATAATAAGTTCTAGCTACAAGGCAAATGAGTCCAAATTGCCTATATATAGAGAGATAGTTAAATGGCAGGGTAGTGCCACATTTTCAGAGAGTGCGCTACATGGCAGAGTAGTGCAACATGTTTATATACAGAGTTCAAGCTACATGGCTGATGTGTCCAATGTGTCCATATACTGAGAGCAACCTACATGGCAGATCAGTCCAAGATATCCATGCGCAGAGAGCTAGCTACATGGCAGATGTGTTCAAAATGTTCATATACAGAGAGCTATGTATATGGCAGAGTAGTCCAGCATGTCCATTTAAAGAGTACTACCGACCTGGCTAATTTGTCAAACATGTCCATATACTGAGAGTTAGCTATATGGCAGAGCTGTGCATCATTTCCATATACAGAGTGCAAGCTACATGGCAGATGAATTCAAAGTGTTCATATACTGAGAACTAGCTGCATGGCAGCTACCTGGCTAATGAGTCCAACATGTCCATATACTGACAGCTATCTACATGTCAGACAAGTCCAATATGTTCATATACAGAGAGCTACCTACTTGACAGATCACTCCAACATACCCATGTACAGAGAGCTAGCTACATGTCAGATGAGTCCTAATTGTCCATATATAGAGAGATAGTTAAATGGCAGGGTAGTGCCACATTTTCATATACAGAGATCTAGCTACAAGACAGATGAGTCAAACTTATCTATATACAGAGAGCTAGCTACATGGCAGACTAGTGCAGCATGTCCATATAAAAAATTCTAGCTACATGGGAGATATGCCCAACGTGTCCATATACTGAGAGCTACCTATATGGCAGATCAGTGCAACAGGTCCATATACAGGTATTAGCAACATGGCATAAGAGTCCAACAGGTCCATATACTGAGAGCTAGCTACATGGAAGACAATTCCAACATGTTCATATACAGAGAGCTTCCTACTTAGCAGATAAGTCCAACATATCCATGTACTGAGAGCTAGCTACGCGTCAGACGTGTCTAAAATGTCCATATACAGTGAGCTGGCTACATTGCAGTGAAGTGAAACATTTCCATATACAGAGTTCTAGCTACAACGGAGACGAGTCTAAGATGTCAATATAAAGAGAGCTAGCTACATAGAAGGGTAGTGCAACATTTCCATATACAGAGTTCTAGCTACAAGGCAGATGAGTCCAAAATGTCCATAAGCTGAGAGCTAGCTTCATGGCAGACGAGTCCAAAATGTCAGTATAAAGAGAAGTAGCTACATGGCAGGGTAGTGCAACATTTCCATATACACAGATCTAGATACAAGGCACATGAGTCCAACTTGTCTAAAAACAGAGAGCTAATTACATGGCATAGTAGTCCAACATGTCCATATACAGGGTACTAGCTACATGGCAGATGAGTCCAATTTGTACATATACTGAGAGCTAGTTACATGGCAGACAAGTCCAATATGTTCATATACAGATAGCTACCTACTTGGCAGATCAGTCCAACATATCCGTGTACAGAGAGCTAATTACATAGCAGATGAGTGCAAAATGTCCATAGACAGAGAGCTAGCTACATGGCAGGGTAGTGCAACATTTCCTTATACAGAGTTCTAGCTACAAGGAAGATGAGTCCAATGTGTCTATATA
>NW_006409243.1:106633-107272 GCF_000296735.1 Chrysochloris asiatica | reverse complement strand
CAGAGAGCTAGCTTCATGGCAGACAAGTCCAAACTGCCCGTATACAAAGAGCTGGCTACATGGCAGGGTAGTGCAACGTTTCTATATACAGAGTTCTAGCTACAAGGCAGATGTGTCCAGTATGTCCATATATTGAAAGGTAGCATCATGGCAGACGTGTCCAAAATGTCCGAATACAGAGAGCTAGCTAAATGGCAGCGTAGTGCAACATTTCCATATAGAGAGTTCTAGCTACAAGGCAGATGAGTCCAACTTTTCTATATACAGAGAGCAAGCTACATGTAACAGTAATGCTACATTTACACATACAGAGTTCTAGCTACATGGCAGATGTGTCCACCATGTCCATATACTGAGAGCTAGCTACATGGCAGAAATGTCCAATATGTTCATATACAGAGAGCTACCTTCTTGGCAGAGCAGTCCAACATATCCATGTACAGAGTTCTAGCAGCATGGCAAATGTGTCCAACGTGTCCGTATTCTGAGAGCTACCTACATGGCAGACAAGTCCAATTTGTTAATATACAGAGAGCTACCTACTTGGCAGGTTAGTCCTACACATCCATGTACAGAGAGCTAGCTACATGGCATATGTGTCCAACATGTCCATATACTGAGAGCTAGCTACATGGCAGA
>NW_006409243.1:105495-106533 GCF_000296735.1 Chrysochloris asiatica | reverse complement strand
GAGCTAGCTAAATGGCAGACAAGTCCAATTTGTTAATATACAGAGAGCTACCTACTTGGCAGATCAGTCCTACACATCATGTACAGAGAGCTAGCTACATGGCAGACTAGTTAAAAAGGTCCATATATAGAGGGCTAGCTACATGGCCGAGTAGTGCAGCATTTCCATATACAGAGTGCTAGCTACACGGCAGATGAGTTCATCTTGTCTACATACAGAGAGCTAACAACATGCAAGGGTAGTGCAACTTTTCCATATACAGAGTTCTAGCTACAAGCAGATGATTCCCACTTGTCTATATACAGAGAGCTAGCGACATGGCAGAGTAGTGCAACATGTCCATATACAGGGTACTAGCTACATGACAGATGAGTCCAACATGCCCATATACTGAGACTTAGCTACATGGCTGATGAGTTCAATATGTTCATATACAGAGAGCTACCTACGTGTCAGATCAGTCCAAAATATCCATGTCCTGAGAGCTACTTACATGGCAGATGAGTTCAAAATGTCCACATACATGGCAGAGTAATCCAACATGTCCAAATACAGTATACTAGCTTCATGGAAAATAACTCCAACATGTACTTATATTGAGAGCTAGCTACATGGCAGACAAGGCCTATATGTTCATATACAGAGAGCTAGCTACATGGCAGGGTTGGGCTTCATTTCCATATACAGAATTTTAGCTTCAAGGCTGATGAGTCCAACATGTCTCTATACAGAGAGCTAGCTATATGGCAGAGTAGTGCAACATTTCCATATACAGAATTTTAGCTAAAAGGCAGATTTGTCCAACGTGTCTATATACAGAGAGCTAGCTAGAAGACAGCGTAATGCAACATTTCAATTTTGAGAGTTCTAGCTATAAGGCAGATGAGTCCAAATTGTCTATATACAGAGAGCTAGTGATGGGGTAACATAATGCAACATTTGTATATGCAGAGATCTAGCTTCATGGCAGATGGTTCCAACGTGTCCATATACTGAGAGCTACCTACATGGCAGATCAGATCATCATATCCATGTACA
>NW_006409243.1:99646-104037 GCF_000296735.1 Chrysochloris asiatica | reverse complement strand
AGCTACATGGAAAACAAGTCTAATATGCTAATATACAGAGAGCTACCAACTTGGCTGATTAGTCCAACATATACATGTACAGAAAGCTGGTTACATGGCAGACGAGTCCAAAATGTCCATATACAGGGAGCTACCTACATGGCAGAGTAGGGCAACATTATCATAAACAGATTTCTAGTTACAAGGTAGATAAGTCCAACTTGTCTATATACAGAGAGCTAGCTACATGGCAGAGTAGTGAAACATTTCCATATACAGAGTTCTAGCTACATGGCAGGTGTTTCCAAGGTGTCCATATACTGACAGCTAGCTGCATGGTAGACAAGTACAATATGTTCATATTCAAGGAGCTACCTACTTGGCAGATCAGTCCAACATATCCATATACAGAGAGCTAGCTACAAGTCAGATGAGTCCAAAATGTCCATATACAGAGAGCTAGTTACATGGCAGGGCAGTGCAACATTTCCATATACAGAGTTGTAGCTACACGGCAGATGAGTCCAACTTATCTATATAGAGAGAGATAACTACATGGCAGTGTAGAGTAACATTTCCATATAAAGAGTTCTATCTACATGGCAGATGTGTCCAGCATGTCCATGTACTTAGATTTAGCTATATGGCAAAGTAGTCCAACATATCCATATACAGAGTATTAGCTACATGGCAGATGTGTCCAAAATGTCCATATACTGAGAGCTAGCTACAAGGCAGACAAGACCAATATGTTCATATAAAGAGAGCTACCCACTTGGCAGATCAATCCAAAATATTAGGTAGAAAACTAGCTGCATGGCAGGTGTGTCCAACATGTCCATATACTGAGAGCTAGCTACAAGGCAGACAAGACCAATATGTTCATATAAAGAGAGCTACCCACTTGGCAGATCAATCCAAAATATTAGGTAGAAAACTAGCTGCATGGCAGGTGTGTCCAACATGTCCATATACTGAGAGCTAGCTACAAGGCAGACAAGACCAATATGTTCATATAAAGAGAGCTACCCACTTGGCAGATCAATCCAAAATATTAGGTAGAAAACTAGCTGCATGGCAGGTGTGTCCAACATGTCCATATACTGAGAGCTAGCTACAAGGCAGACAAGACCAATATGTTCATATAAAGAGAGCTACCCACTTGGCAGATCAATCCAAAATATTAGGTAGAAAACTAGCTGCATGGCAGGTGTGTCCAACATGTCCATATACTGAGAGCTAGCTACAAGGCAGACAAGACCAATATGTTCATATAAAGAGAGCTACCCACTTGGCAGATCAATCCAAAATATTAGGTAGAAAACTAGCTGCATGGCAGGTGTGTCCAACATGTCCATATACTGAGAGCTAGCTACAAGGCAGACAAGACCAATATGTTCATATAAAGAGAGCTACCCACTTGGCAGATCAATCCAAAATATTAGGTAGAAAACTAGCTGCATGGCAGGTGTGTCCAACATGTCCATATACTGAGAGCTAGCTACAAGGCAGACAAGACCAATATGTTCATATAAAGAGAGCTACCCACTTGGCAGATCAATCCAAAATATTAGGTAGAAAACTAGCTGCATGGCAGGTGTGTCCAACATGTCCATATACTGAGAGCTAGCTACAAGGCAGACAAGACCAATATGTTCATATAAAGAGAGCTACCCACTTGGCAGATCAATCCAAAATATTAGGTAGAAAACTAGCTGCATGGCAGGTGTGTCCAACATGTCCATATACTGAGAGCTAGCTACAAGGCAGACAAGACCAATATGTTCATATAAAGAGAGCTACCCACTTGGCAGATCAATCCAAAATATTAGGTAGAAAACTAGCTGCATGGCAGGTGTGTCCAACATGTCCATATACTGAGAGCTAGCTACAAGGCAGACAAGACCAATATGTTCATATAAAGAGAGCTACCCACTTGGCAGATCAATCCAAAATATTAGGTAGAAAACTAGCTGCATGGCAGGTGTGTCCAACATGTCCATATACTGAGAGCTAGCTACAAGGCAGACAAGACCAATATGTTCATATAAAGAGAGCTACCCACTTGGCAGATCAATCCAAAATATTAGGTAGAAAACTAGCTGCATGGCAGGTGTGTCCAACATGTCCATATACTGAGAGCTAGCTACAAGGCAGACAAGACCAATATGTTCATATAAAGAGAGCTACCCACTTGGCAGATCAATCCAAAATATTAGGTAGAAAACTAGCTGCATGGCAGGTGTGTCCAACATGTCCATATACTGAGAGCTAGCTACAAGGCAGACAAGACCAATATGTTCATATAAAGAGAGCTACCCACTTGGCAGATCAATCCAAAATATTAGGTAGAAAACTAGCTGCATGGCAGGTGTGTCCAACATGTCCATATACTGAGAGCTAGCTACAAGGCAGACAAGACCAATATGTTCATATAAAGAGAGCTACCCACTTGGCAGATCAATCCAAAATATTAGGTAGAAAACTAGCTGCATGGCAGGTGTGTCCAACATGTCCATATACTGAGAGCTAGCTACAAGGCAGACAAGACCAATATGTTCATATAAAGAGAGCTACCCACTTGGCAGATCAATCCAAAATATTAGGTAGAAAACTAGCTGCATGGCAGGTGTGTCCAACATGTCCATATACTGAGAGCTAGCTACAAGGCAGACAAGACCAATATGTTCATATAAAGAGAGCTACCCACTTGGCAGATCAATCCAAAATATTAGGTAGAAAACTAGCTGCATGGCAGGTGTGTCCAACATGTCCATATACTGAGAGCTAGCTACAAGGCAGACAAGACCAATATGTTCATATAAAGAGAGCTACCCACTTGGCAGATCAATCCAAAATATTAGGTAGAAAACTAGCTGCATGGCAGGTGTGTCCAACATGTCCATATACTGAGAGCTAGCTACAAGGCAGACAAGACCAATATGTTCATATAAAGAGAGCTACCCACTTGGCAGATCAATCCAAAATATTAGGTAGAAAACTAGCTGCATGGCAGGTGTGTCCAACATGTCCATATACTGAGAGCTAGCTACAAGGCAGACAAGACCAATATGTTCATATAAAGAGAGCTACCCACTTGGCAGATCAATCCAAAATATTAGGTAGAAAACTAGCTGCATGGCAGGTGTGTCCAACATGTCCATATACTGAGAGCTAGCTACATAGCAGAGTAGTCCAACATGTCCATATACAGGGTATTAGCTATATGGCAGATGAGTCCAACTTGTCTATCTATATACAGGAGCTATCTACATGGCATAGTAGTGCATCATTTCTATATACAGAGTTAAAGCCACATGGCAGATGAGTCCAATGTTCATATACTGAGAGATAGCTACATGGCAGAGTAGTGTCACATGCCTATATAAAGGGTAGGTACATTGCAGATGAGTCCAACATGTCCATATACTGAGAGATAGCTACATGGCAGTCAAGTCCAAAATTTCCATATTCAGAGAGCTAGCTACATGGCAGGGTAGTGGAACAATTCCATATACAGAGTTTTAACTACAAGGCAGATGAGTCCAACATGTCCATATACAGAGAGCTAGCTACATGGCAGAGTAGTTCAAAATTTCTATATAGAGTGTTCTAAGTACATGGCAGATGTGTCCAACGTATCCATATACTGAGAGCTAGCTACATGGCATATCAGTCCAAAATATCCACACACAGAGATCTAGCTATATGTCAGTTGACTTCCATATGTCCATATACAGAGTGCTATCTACATGAAAGAATAGTGCATCATTTCCATATACAGAATTCAAGCTACATCCAGATGAGTCCAAAGTGTTCATATACTGAGAGCTAGCTACATGGCAGCGTAGTCAAACATGTCCATGTACAGAGTTTTAGCTAAATGGCAGATGTGTCCATCGTGTCCACACACTGAGAGCTAGCTACAAGGCAGAAAAGTCCAATATGTACATATAGAGAAAGCAATCTACTTGGCAGATCAGTCCAACATATCCATGAACAGAGAGCTAGCTACACGGCAGACAAGTCGGGAATGTCCATATACAGAGAGTTAGCTACATGGCAGAGTAGTGCGTCATTTACATATACAGAGTTCTAGCTACAAGGAAGATGAGTCCAACTTGTCTATATAAAGACAGGTAATAACATGGAAGGGTAGTGCAACATTTCGATATACAGGGTTCTAGCTACATGACAGATGTGTCCAACGTGTCCATATACTGAGAGCTAGCTACAAGGCGACAAGTCCAATAAGTTCATATACAGAGACCTTCCCACTTGGCAGATCAGTCCAACATATTATGTAGAAACCTAGCTTCATGGCAGATATGTCCAACCTGTCCATATACTGAGAGCTAGGTACATGGCAGAGTAGTCCACCATGTCCTTATACAGGGTACTAGTTACCTGGC
>NW_006409243.1:97931-98496 GCF_000296735.1 Chrysochloris asiatica | reverse complement strand
AGGGTAGTGCAACATTTCCATATACAGAGTTCTAGCTACAATACAGATGGTCAAACTTGTGTATATACAGAGAGCTAACTACATGGCAGGGTAGTGGAACATTTCCATATACAGAGTTAAAGCCACATGGCAGACGAGTCCAAAGTGTTCATATACTGAGAGCTAGCTATATGGCAGAGTGATGCAACATGTCTATATAAACAGTACTAGCTACATTGCAGGTGAGTTCAACATGTCCATACCCTGAGAGTCAGCCGCATGACAGTCCAGTCCAAAATGTCCATATACTGAGAGCTAGCTACATGGCAGCCAAGTCCAATATGTTCATATACAGAGAGCTACCTACTTGCCATATCAGTCCTACATATCCATGTACAGAGAGCTAGCTACATGGCAGGGTAGTGCAACATTTCCATATACAGAGTTCTAGCTACAAGGCATATGAGTACAGCTTGTCTATATACAGAGAAATATCTACATGGCAGACTAGTGCAACATTTCCATTTGAAGAGTTATAGCTACATGGCAGATGTGTCAAACGTGTCAATATACTGAGAGCTAGCTA
>NW_006409243.1:77324-78568 GCF_000296735.1 Chrysochloris asiatica | reverse complement strand
TGCCATGTAGCTCGCTCTCTGTACATGAATATGTTGGACTGATCTGCCATGTAGGTAGCTCTCTGTATATGAACATATTGGAGTTGTCTTCCATGTAGCTAGCTCTCATTATATGGACACGTTGGACACATCTGGCTTGTAGCTAGAACTCTGTATATGGAAATGTTGCACTACCCTGCCATGTTGCTAGCTCTCTGTATATGGACATATTGGACTTATCTGCCATGTAGCTATCTCTCAGTGTAAGGACATGTTGGACTCATCTGACATGTAGCTAATACCCTGTATATAGCCATGTTGGACTACTTAGCCATGTAACTAGCTCCCAGTATATGGACACGTTGGACACATCTGCCATGTAGCTTGAACTCTGTATATGGAAAATTTGCACTACCCTGCCATGTAGCTAGCTCTCTGTATATAGACATTTTGGACACGTCTGACATATAGCTAGCTCTCTGTGCATTGATAATTTGGACTGATGAGCCATGTAGCTAGTACACTGTATATGGATATGTTGGACTACTCTGCCATATAGCTAACTCTAAGTATACGGACATGTTGGACACATCTGCCATGTAGCTAGAACTCTGTATATGAACATATAGGACTTGTCTGCCTAGTAAGTAGCTCTCAGTATATGGACACATTGGACATATTGCCATGTAGGTAGAACTCTGTATATGGAAATAATGCACTACCCTGCCATGTAGCTAGCTCTCTGTATATGGACATTTTGGATTCGTCTGCCATGTAGCTTGCTTTCTGTATATGGACAAGTTGGACTCATCTGCCTTACAGCTAGAACTCTGTATATGGAAATGTTTCACTACCCTGCCATGTAGCTAACTTTCTGTATATGGACATTTTGGCATCGTCTGGCATGTAGCTAGCTCTCTGTACATGGATATGTTGGACTGATATGCCAAGTAGGTAGCTCTCTTTATATGAACATATTACACTTCTCTGCTATGTAGCTCACTCTCAGAATAAGGACATATTGGACACATCTGCCATGTAGCTAAAATTCTGTTTATAGAAATGTTGCACTACCCTTCCATGTAGTTAGCTCTCTGTATATGAACATATTGGACTGGCCCGCCATGTAGCTAGCTCTCAGTATATGGACACGTTGGACATATCTCCCATGTAGCTGAAACTTTGTATATGGACATGTTGGACTACTCTGCCACGTAGCTAGCTCTCTGTATATGAACATATTGGACTTGTCTGTCATGTAGATA
>NW_006409243.1:72188-74694 GCF_000296735.1 Chrysochloris asiatica | reverse complement strand
ATATGGACATGTTGGACTCATCTGCCATGTAGCTTGAACACTGTATATGAACATGTTGGACTACTCTGCCATGTAGCTAGCTCTCAGTATATGAACACTTTGGACTCATCTGCCATGTAGCTTGAACACTGTATATGGAAATCATGCACGACTATTCCATGTAGCTAGCTCTCTGTATATGGACACTTTGGACACATCAGTCTTGTAGCTAGAACTCTGTATATGGAAATGTTGCACTACACTGCCTTGTACGTAGCTCTCTGTATATGAACATATTGAACTTGTCTGCCTTGTAGCTAGCTCTCTGTACATGGATATGTTGGACTGATCTGTCAAGTAGTTACGTCTCGGTATAAGAACATATTGCATTCGTCTGCCATGTAGCTAGTACCCAGTATATGGACATGTTGGACTACTCTGCAATGTAGCTATCTCTCAGTATATGGACACGTTGGACACATCTGCCATGTAGGTACCTCCCTGTATATGGACATTTTGGACTCCTCTACCATGTAGCTAGTTCTCTGTACATGGATATGTTGGATTCATTTGCCAAGTAGATAGCTCTCTGTGTATGAACATATGGGACTTGTCTGTCATGTAGCGAGCTCTCAGTATATAGACATGTTGCAAACATCTGCCATGTAGCTAGAACTAGTTATATGGAAAGGATGCACTACTCTGCCATGTAGTTACCTCTTTGTACATGTACATTGTAAACTCATCTGCCATGTAGCTAGTACCCTGTATATGGACATGTTGAACTGATCTTGAATGTAGGTATCTCTCAGGATATTGACATGTTGAACACATTTGTCATGTATCTAGAACTCTTTATATGGAAATGTTGCGCTAATCTATCATGTAGCAAGCTCTCTGTATATAGACAAGTTGGACTCTTCTGTCATGTAGCTAGTACCCTGTATATGGAAATGTTGGAATACTCTGCCATGTAGCTAGCTCTCAGTATGTGTACAATTGGACACATCAGGCATGTAGCTAGAACACTGTATATAGACATTTTGGATTCGTCAGACATGTAGTTATCTCTCTGTGCTTGAAAATTTTGGAGTTATCTGCCATGTAGGTACCTCTCAGTATATGGACACGTTGGACATATCTGCCATATAGCTAGAACTCTTTATATGGAAATGTTTCACTACTCTGCCATGTAGCTAGCTCTCTGTATATGAACATATTGGACTTGTCTGCCATTTAGCTAGTCTCAGTATATTGACATGTTGGATTCATCTGCCATGTAGTTAGTGCTCTGTACATGGACAAATTGGACTACTATGCCATGTAGCTAGCTCACAGTATATGGAGACGTTAGACTCATCTGCCTTGTAGGTAGCTCTCAGTCCAGGTTTATATTGGACTGATCTGCCAAGTAGGTAACTCTCTGTATATGAACATATTAGACTTGTCTGCCATGTAGCTAGCTCTCAGTACATGGACACGTTGGACACATTTGCCATGTAGCTAGAACTCTGTAGATAAATATATTGGTCTTGTCTGCCATGTAGCTAGCTCTCATGATATTGACAGGTTGGACACATCTGCCATGTAGCTAGAACTCTGTATATGAACATATTGGACTTGTCTGCTATGTAGCTAATTCTCAGTACATGGATATGTTGGACTGATCTGCCAAGTAGGTACCTCTCTGTATATGAACATATTGAACTACTCTGCCATGTAGCTAGCTCTCAGTATATGGACACGTTGGACACATATGCCATGAAACTAGAACTCTGCATAAGGACATGATGGACTACTCGGCAATATAGCTGACTCTCCGTATATGAACACTTTGGACTTATCTGCCATGTAGATTGAACTCTGTATATGGAAATGATGAACTATTCTTCAATATAGCTACACCTCTGTTTATGAACATTTTTGACACATCTGTCATGTAGTTAGAATTCTGAATATGGACATGTTGGACTACTGTGCCATGTAGCTAGCTCTCAGTATTTGGACACATTGGACACATCTGTCATGTAGGTAGCTATCAGTACATGGTATGTTGGACAGATCTGCTAAGTAGGTAGCTCTCTTTATATGAACATATTGGACTTGTCTGACATGTACCAAACTCTCAGTATATGGACATGTTGAACACATCTGCCATGTAGCTAGTACCCTGCATATGAACATGTTGGACTACTCTACCATGTATCTAGCTCTCAGTACATGAACACTTTGGACTCATCTGATATGTAGCTTGAACTCTGTATATGGAAATCATGCACTACTCTGACATGTAGCTAGCTCTCTGTATATGGACATTTTGTACTCATCTGCCATGTAGCTAGTACCCTGTATATGGACATGTTGGACTAATCTACCCTGTAGGTAGCTCTCAGTATATGGAGACATTGGACACATCTGTCATGTATCTAGAGCTCTGTATTTGGAAAAGTTGCACTACTCTGCCACGTAGCAAGCTCTCTGTATAGAGACAAGTTGGACTCCTCTGCCATGTAGCTAGTACCCTGTA
>NW_006409243.1:70816-71419 GCF_000296735.1 Chrysochloris asiatica | reverse complement strand
TACAAGTTGGACTCATCTGACATGTAGATAACTGTCAGTATATGGACAAGTTGGACACATCTACCATGTAGCTAGAACTCTGTATATGGTAATGTTGCACTACTATGCCACATAGCTGGCTCTCTGTATATGAACATATTGGAATTGTCTGCCATGTAGCTAGCTCTCAATATATGGACAAGTTGGACACATTTGCCATGGAGCTAGAACTCTGTATATGGAAATGTTGCACTATCCTGCCATCTAGCTATCTCTCTGTATATGGACATTTTGGACACGTATGCCATGTAACTAGTTCTCTGTACATGGATATGTTTGACTTACCTGCCAAGTAGGAAGCTCTTGGTATATGAACATATTGGACTTGTCTGTCATGTAGCTAGCTCTCAGTATATGTACATGTTGGACACATCTGCCATGTAGCTGTATATGGACATGTTGGACTACTCTGCCATGTTGTTAGCTCTCAGTGTTTGTACACGTTGGGTAGATCTACTATGTAGCTAGAAGTCTGTATATGGAAATTATGCACTACTCTGCCATGAAGCTAGTTCTTTCTATACAGGCAAGTTGGAATCATCTACCTTGTAGCTAGAACTCTGT
>NW_006409243.1:69600-70716 GCF_000296735.1 Chrysochloris asiatica | reverse complement strand
GTAGGTAACTCTCAGTATATGGACACGTTGGACACATCTGCCATGTAGCTAGAACTCTGTATATGGAAATGTTGCACTATTCTGCTATGTAGCTAGCTCTCTGTATATGAACATATTGGACTTGTTTGCCATGTAGCTAGTCTCAGTATATTGACATGTTGTACTAATCTGCCATGTAGCTAGTACCCTGTATATGGATATGTTGGACTACTCTCATGAAGCTAGCTCTCAGTATATGGACATGTTGGACACATCTGCCATGTAGCTACAACAGTGTATATGGACATTTGGACTTGTCTGACATTTAGTTAGCTCTCTGTGCATGGATATTTTGGACTGATCTTCCATGTACATAGCTCTAAGTATATGGACACGTTGGACACATCTGAATGTCCTAGAATTCTGTATTTGGAAATATTGCACTACTCTGCCATGTAGCTAGCTCTGTGTATATTAACATATTGTACTGGTCTGTCATGTAGCTAGTCTCAGTATATTGACATGTTGGATTCATTTGCCATGTAGCTAGTACCCTGTATATGGACATGTTGGACTACTGTGCCATGTAGCTAGCTCTCAGTATTTGGACACATTGGACAATCTGTCATGTAGGTAGCTCTCAGTACATGGATATGTTGGACAGATCTGCTAAGTAGGTAGCTCTCTTTATATGAACATATTGGACTTGTATGACATGTTGGACTCATCTGCCATGTAGCTTTTAATCTGTATATGAATATGTTGGACTACTCTGCCATGTACCTAGCTCTCAGTATATGAACACTTTGGACTCATCTGCCATGTAGCTTGAACACTGTATATGGAAGTCATGCACGATTCTGCCATGTAGCTAGCTCTCTGTATATGGACATTTTGCACTCCTCTGCCATGTAGCTAGTTCTCTGTCCATGGATATGTTGGACTGATCTGCCAAGTAGATAGCTCTCTGTATATGAACATATGTGACTTCTCTGCCATGTAGCTAGCTCTCACTATATGGATATGTTGGACTCATCTGCCATGTAGCTACTACCCTGTATATGGACATGTTGGACTACTCTGCCATGTAGCTAGCTCTCTGAACATGGAAATGTTGGACTGATCTGCCAAGTAGGT
>NW_006409243.1:65937-68514 GCF_000296735.1 Chrysochloris asiatica | reverse complement strand
GTATATAGACAAGTTGGACTCATCTGCCTTGTAGGTAGAACTCTGTATATGGAAATGTTGTACTACCATGCAATGTAGCTAGCTTTCTGTATATGGACATTTTGGACTCTTCTGCCATGTAGCTACCTCTCTTTACATGGATATGTTCGACTGGTCTCCCAAGTAGATAGCTCTCTGTATATGAACATATTGGATTTGTCTGCCCTGTAACTAGCTCTCTGTATATTGAGATGTTTGTTACATCTGACATGTAGCTAGATCTCTGTATATGGAAATTTTGCTCTACTCTGCCATGTAGCTAGCTCTCTGTATATAGACAAGTTGGACTCATCTGCCTTGTAGCTACAGCTCTGTGTATGGAAATGTTGCTCTACCCTGCCATGTAGCTAGCTCTCTGTGTATCGACATTTTGGACTTCTCTGCCATGTATCTAGCTCTCTGTACATGGATATGTTGGACTGATGTGCCAAGTAGGTAGCTCTCTTTATATGAACATATTGGACTTCTCTGCCATGTAGCTAGCTGTCAGTATATGGATATGTTGGAAACATCTGCCATGTAACTAGAACTCTGTATATGGAAATGATGCTCTACCCTGCCATGTAGCTACCTCTCTATATCGACATTTTAGACTAGTCTGTGATATATCTAGATCTCTGTATATGGATATATTGGACTGATCTGCTAAGTAGGTATCTCTCTCTATATGAACATATAAACTTGTCTGCCATGTAGCTAGCTGTCAGTATATGGACACATTGGAAACATCTAGTCATTTAGCTGGAACTCTGTATATGGAAATGTTGCATTACACTGTCATGTAGCTAGCTCTCTGTATATGGACATTTTGGACTAGTCTGCCATGTAGCTAGCTCTCTGTATATGGATATGTTGGACTGATCTGCCAAGTATGTAGCTCTCTGTATATGAACTCTTTGGAATTGTCTGCCATGTAGCTAGCTCTCAGAATATGGACACGTTTGACACATCTGCCATGTAGCTTGAACTCTGTATATGGAAATATTGCACTGCCCAGCCAAGTAGCTAGCTCTCTGTATATGGACATTGTGGACTTGTCTGCCATGTAGCTACCTCTCAATATATGGACACGTTGGACAAATCTGCCATGTATCTAGAACTCTGTATATGGACATGTGGGACTACTCTGGCATGTAGCTAGCTCTCAGTATAGGATCACTTTGGATTCATCTGCCATGTAGCTTGATCTCTGTATATGGAAATTATGCTCTACTCTGCCATGCAGCTAGCTCTCTATTTATCAACATTGTGGACTTGTCGGACATTTATCTAGCTCTCTGTGCATGGTTATTTTGGACTGATCTGTCATGAAGCTAGCTACCAGTATATGGACACGTTGGACACACCTTCCATGTAACTAGAACTCTGCATATGAAAATGTTGCACTACCCTGCCTTGTAGTTAGCTCTATGTATATATACAAGTTGGACTCATCTCCCTTGTAACTACTTCTCTGTACATGGATATTTTGGACCGATCTGTCAAGGAGGTAGCTTTCTGCATATGAAGTTATTGAATTTATCTGCCATGTAGCTAGCTCTCAGTATATGGACACGTTGGACACATCTGCCATGTAGGTAGAACTCTGTATATGGAAATGTTGCACTACTCTGTCATGTAGTTAGCTCTCTCTATATAGACAAGCTGGACTCATTTGCCTTGTAGCTACAACTCTGTATATAGAAATGTTGCACTTCCCTGTCAGATAGCTATCTCTCGGTATATGAACATATTGGACTTGTCTTCCAATATGTTCAGTATATTGACATGTTGGACTCATCTGCTATGTAGCTTGTACCCTATATATGGACATATTGGACTACTCTGCTATGAATCTAGCTCTCTGTATATAGTCAAGTTGGACTCAACTGCCTTGTAGCTAGAACTCTGTATATGGAAATTTTGCACTACCATGCAATGTAGCTAGCTCTGTATATAGACAAGTTGGACTCATCTGCCTTGTAGCTTGAACTCTGTATATGATAATGTTGCACTACCTGCCATGCAGCTAGCTCTCTGTAGATGGAAATTTTGGACTTGTCTGCCATGTAGCTAGCTCTCTGTACATGGATATGTTTGACTGATCTGCCAAGTGGGTAGCTCTCTGTGTATGAGCATATTGGACTTGTCTGCCATGGAGCTACCTCTCAGTATATGGACACGTTGGACACATCTGCCATGTAGCTACAACTCTGTATATGAAAATGTTGCACTACCCTGCCATGTAGCTAGCTCTCTGTATATGAACATATTGAACTTGTCTGTCATGTAGCTAGATTTCAGTATATGGACATGTTGGATTCATTAGCCAGAGAGCTATTCCTCTATATATACACATGTTGGACTCATTTGCCATGTAGTGAACTCTCAGTATATGGACATGTTGGACTCATCTGCCATGTAGCTTGTACCTTGTATAGGGACATGATGGACTACACTGCCATGTAGCTAGTACCCTGTATATGTACCTGTTGTACTACTCTGCCATGTAGCTAGCTCTCAGTATATGAACACTTTGGACTCATCTCCCATGTAGCT
>NW_006409243.1:59330-65837 GCF_000296735.1 Chrysochloris asiatica | reverse complement strand
TAGTAATCTTTATATGGACATGATGGACTACTCTGCCATGTAGCTAGCTCTCAGTATATGAACACTTTGGACTCATCTGCCATGTAGCTTGAACTCTGTATATGGAAATGATGCACTACTCTGCCATGTAGTTAGCTTTCAGTATATGGACATATTAGACACATTTGCCATGTAGCTAGAACTCCATATATGGACATATTGGACTATTCTGCCAAGTAGCAAGCTCTCAGTATATGAACACTTTGGACTCATCTGCCATGTAGCTTGAACTCTGTATATGAAAATGATGCACTTCACTGCCATGTAGCTAGCTCTCTGTATATGGACATTTTGGACTTGTCTGACGTGCCGCAATCTCACTGTGCTTGGATATTTTGCACTGCTCTGTCAAACAGCTAGCTCTCAGTATATGGACATTATGGACACATCTTTCATGTAGCTTGAACTCTGTATATGGAAATATTACACTACCCTGCCATGCAGTTAGCTCTCTGGATATAGACAAGTTGGTCTCATCTGCCTTGTAGCTAGAATACTGTATATGGAAATGTTGCATTACCCTGCCATGTAGCCAGCTCTCTGTTTAAGGACATTTTGGACTCGTCTGCCATGAAAATAGCTCTCTGTACATAGAAAAGTTGGAATCATCTCCCTTGTAGCTAGAACTCTGTATATGGAAATGTTGCATTACCCTGCCATGTAGCCAGCTCTCTGTTTAAGGACATTTTGGACTCGTCTGCCATGAAAATAGCTCTCTGTACATAGAAAAGTTGGAATCATCTCCCTTGTAGCTAGAACTCTGTATATGGAAATGTTGCATTACCCTGCCATGTAGCCAGCTCTCTGTTTAAGGACATTTTGGACTCGTCTGCCATGAAAATAGCTCTCTGTACATAGAAAAGTTGGAATCATCTCCCTTGTAGCTAGAACTCTGTATATGGAAATGTTGCATTACCCTGCCATGTAGCCAGCTCTCTGTTTAAGGACATTTTGGACTCGTCTGCCATGAAAATAGCTCTCTGTACATAGAAAAGTTGGAATCATCTCCCTTGTAGCTAGAACTCTGTATATGGAAATGTTGCATTACCCTGCCATGTAGCCAGCTCTCTGTTTAAGGACATTTTGGACTCGTCTGCCATGAAAATAGCTCTCTGTACATAGAAAAGTTGGAATCATCTCCCTTGTAGCTAGAACTCTGTATATGGAAATGTTGCATTACCCTGCCATGTAGCCAGCTCTCTGTTTAAGGACATTTTGGACTCGTCTGCCATGAAAATAGCTCTCTGTACATAGAAAAGTTGGAATCATCTCCCTTGTAGCTAGAACTCTGTATATGGAAATGTTGCATTACCCTGCCATGTAGCCAGCTCTCTGTTTAAGGACATTTTGGACTCGTCTGCCATGAAAATAGCTCTCTGTACATAGAAAAGTTGGAATCATCTCCCTTGTAGCTAGAACTCTGTATATGGAAATGTTGCATTACCCTGCCATGTAGCCAGCTCTCTGTTTAAGGACATTTTGGACTCGTCTGCCATGAAAATAGCTCTCTGTACATAGAAAAGTTGGAATCATCTCCCTTGTAGCTAGAACTCTGTATATGGAAATGTTGCATTACCCTGCCATGTAGCCAGCTCTCTGTTTAAGGACATTTTGGACTCGTCTGCCATGAAAATAGCTCTCTGTACATAGAAAAGTTGGAATCATCTCCCTTGTAGCTAGAACTCTGTATATGGAAATGTTGCATTACCCTGCCATGTAGCCAGCTCTCTGTTTAAGGACATTTTGGACTCGTCTGCCATGAAAATAGCTCTCTGTACATAGAAAAGTTGGAATCATCTCCCTTGTAGCTAGAACTCTGTATATGGAAATGTTGCATTACCCTGCCATGTAGCCAGCTCTCTGTTTAAGGACATTTTGGACTCGTCTGCCATGAAAATAGCTCTCTGTACATAGAAAAGTTGGAATCATCTCCCTTGTAGCTAGAACTCTGTATATGGAAATGTTGCATTACCCTGCCATGTAGCCAGCTCTCTGTTTAAGGACATTTTGGACTCGTCTGCCATGAAAATAGCTCTCTGTACATAGAAAAGTTGGAATCATCTCCCTTGTAGCTAGAACTCTGTATATGGAAATGTTGCATTACCCTGCCATGTAGCCAGCTCTCTGTTTAAGGACATTTTGGACTCGTCTGCCATGAAAATAGCTCTCTGTACATAGAAAAGTTGGAATCATCTCCCTTGTAGCTAGAACTCTGTATATGGAAATGTTGCATTACCCTGCCATGTAGCCAGCTCTCTGTTTAAGGACATTTTGGACTCGTCTGCCATGAAAATAGCTCTCTGTACATAGAAAAGTTGGAATCATCTCCCTTGTAGCTAGAACTCTGTATATGGAAATGTTGCATTACCCTGCCATGTAGCCAGCTCTCTGTTTAAGGACATTTTGGACTCGTCTGCCATGAAAATAGCTCTCTGTACATAGAAAAGTTGGAATCATCTCCCTTGTAGCTAGAACTCTGTATATGGAAATGTTGCATTACCCTGCCATGTAGCCAGCTCTCTGTTTAAGGACATTTTGGACTCGTCTGCCATGAAAATAGCTCTCTGTACATAGAAAAGTTGGAATCATCTCCCTTGTAGCTAGAACTCTGTATATGGAAATGTTGCATTACCCTGCCATGTAGCCAGCTCTCTGTTTAAGGACATTTTGGACTCGTCTGCCATGAAAATAGCTCTCTGTACATAGAAAAGTTGGAATCATCTCCCTTGTAGCTAGAACTCTGTATATGGAAATGTTGCATTACCCTGCCATGTAGCCAGCTCTCTGTTTAAGGACATTTTGGACTCGTCTGCCATGAAAATAGCTCTCTGTACATAGAAAAGTTGGAATCATCTCCCTTGTAGCTAGAACTCTGTATATGGAAATGTTGCATTACCCTGCCATGTAGCCAGCTCTCTGTTTAAGGACATTTTGGACTCGTCTGCCATGAAAATAGCTCTCTGTACATAGAAAAGTTGGAATCATCTCCCTTGTAGCTAGAACTCTGTATATGGAAATGTTGCATTACCCTGCCATGTAGCCAGCTCTCTGTTTAAGGA
Source organism: Chrysochloris asiatica (assembly GCF_000296735.1). NCBI lineage: Eukaryota > Metazoa > Chordata > Mammalia > Afrosoricida > Chrysochloridae > Chrysochloris > Chrysochloris asiatica. Next base: position 62,739 of record NW_006409243.1, on the reverse strand, counting down.
CATTTTGGACTCGTCTGCCATGAAAATAGCTCTCTGTACATAGAAAAGTTGGAATCATCTCCCTTGTAGCTAGAACTCTGTATATGGAAATGTTGCATTACCCTGCCATGTAGCCAGCTCTCTGTTTAAGGACATTTTGGACTCGTCTGCCATGAAAATAGCTCTCTGTACATAGAAAAGTTGGAATCATCTCCCTTGTAGCTAGAACTCTGTATATGGAAATGTTGCATTACCCTGCCATGTAGCCAGCTCTCTGTTTAAGGACATTTTGGACTCGTCTGCCATGAAAATAGCTCTCTGTACATAGAAAAGTTGGAATCATCTCCCTTGTAGCTAGAACTCTGTATATGGAAATGTTGCATTACCCTGCCATGTAGCCAGCTCTCTGTTTAAGGACATTTTGGACTCGTCTGCCATGAAAATAGCTCTCTGTACATAGAAAAGTTGGAATCATCTCCCTTGTAGCTAGAACTCTGTATATGGAAATGTTGCATTACCCTGCCATGTAGCCAGCTCTCTGTTTAAGGACATTTTGGACTCGTCTGCCATGAAAATAGCTCTCTGTACATAGAAAAGTTGGAATCATCTCCCTTGTAGCTAGAACTCTGTATATGGAAATGTTGCATTACCCTGCCATGTAGCCAGCTCTCTGTTTAAGGACATTTTGGACTCGTCTGCCATGAAAATAGCTCTCTGTACATAGAAAAGTTGGAATCATCTCCCTTGTAGCTAGAACTCTGTATATGGAAATGTTGCATTACCCTGCCATGTAGCCAGCTCTCTGTTTAAGGACATTTTGGACTCGTCTGCCATGAAAATAGCTCTCTGTACATAGAAAAGTTGGAATCATCTCCCTTGTAGCTAGAACTCTGTATATGGAAATGTTGCATTACCCTGCCATGTAGCCAGCTCTCTGTTTAAGGACATTTTGGACTCGTCTGCCATGAAAATAGCTCTCTGTACATAGAAAAGTTGGAATCATCTCCCTTGTAGCTAGAACTCTGTATATGGAAATGTTGCATTACCCTGCCATGTAGCCAGCTCTCTGTTTAAGGACATTTTGGACTCGTCTGCCATGAAAATAGCTCTCTGTACATAGAAAAGTTGGAATCATCTCCCTTGTAGCTAGAACTCTGTATATGGAAATGTTGCATTACCCTGCCATGTAGCCAGCTCTCTGTTTAAGGACATTTTGGACTCGTCTGCCATGAAAATAGCTCTCTGTACATAGAAAAGTTGGAATCATCTCCCTTGTAGCTAGAACTCTGTATATGGAAATGTTGCATTACCCTGCCATGTAGCCAGCTCTCTGTTTAAGGACATTTTGGACTCGTCTGCCATGAAAATAGCTCTCTGTACATAGAAAAGTTGGAATCATCTCCCTTGTAGCTAGAACTCTGTATATGGAAATGTTGCATTACCCTGCCATGTAGCCAGCTCTCTGTTTAAGGACATTTTGGACTCGTCTGCCATGAAAATAGCTCTCTGTACATGGATATGTTGCACTGATCTGTCAAGTAGGTAGTTCTCTGTATATGAACATATTGGACTTATCTGCCATATAGCTAGCTCCCAGTACATGGACACGTTGGGTATATCTGCCATATAATAGAACTCTGTATATGTAAATTGTGTACTACTCTGCCATGTAGCTAGCTCTCTGTATATAGACAAGTTGTACTAATCTGCCTCGTAGCTAGACCTCTGTATATGGAAATGTTGCATGACCCTTCCATGTAGCTAGCTCTTTATATATGGACATTTGGACTTCTCTGCCATGTAGCTAACTCTCTGTACAAGGATACGTTGGACTGATCTGTCAAGTAGGTAGCTCTCTGTATATGAACATATTGGAGTTGTCTACCATATAGCTACGTCTCAGTATATGGACACGTTGGACACATCTATCATGTAGGTAGAACTCTGTATTTGAAAATGTTGCACTACCCTGCCATGTAGCTAGCTCTCTGTATATAGACAAGTTGTATTAATCTGCCTTGTAGCTAGAACTCTGTATATGGACATGCTGCACTACACTGTCAGGTAGGTAACTCTCTGTATATGGACATTTTGGACTCGTATGCCATGAAGCTAGCTCCTGGACATGGTTATGTTGGACTGATCTGCCAAGTAGGTAGATCTCTGTATATGAACATATTGGCCTTGTCTGCCATGTAGGTAGCTTTCATTATATGGACACGTTGAACACATCTGTCATGTAGCTAGAACTCTGTATATGGAAATGTTGCCCTACACTGCCATGTAGCTAGCTCCCTGTATATGAACATATTGGATTTGTCTGCAATGTAGCTAGCTCTAAGTATATGGACATGTTAGACTCATTACAGAGGGATCTAGTCAGCTATATATACACAGCTTGGACTCATTTGCCATGTAGATAACTCTCAGTATATGGACATGTTGGACTCATCTGCCATGTAGCAAGTAACCTGTATATGGACATGATGGACTACTCTGCCATGTAGTTAGCTCTCTTTATATAGAGAAGTTGGACTCATCTGCCTTGTTGCTAGAACTCTGTTTATGGAAATATTGCACTACCCTGCCGTGTAGCTAGCTCTCTGTATATGGACAGTTTGGAATTGTCTGCCATGTAGCTAGCTCTCTGTACATGAATATGTTGCACTGATATGCAAAGTAGGTAGCCTCTCTATATGAACATTTTGGACTTTTCTGCCATGTAGCTAGCTCTCAGTATATGGACATGTTTCACACATCAGCCATGTAGCTAGTACACTGTATATGGACATATTGGACTACTCTGTCATGTAGCATGCTCTCAGTATATGAACACTTTGGACTCATCTGCCATGTAGCTTGAACTCTGTATTTCCAAATGATGCACTACTCTACCATGAAGCTAGCGCTCTGTATATGGACATTTCGGACTCATCTGACATGTTGCGATCTCTCTGTGCATGGATATTTTGCACTGATCTGCCATGCAGCTAGCTCTCAGTATATTGACATGTTGGACCCATCTGCCATGTAGCTTGAACTCTGTATATGGAAATGTTGCACTACCCTGCCGTGCAGTTAGCTCTCTGTATATAGACAAGTTGGTCTCATGTACCTTGTAGCTAGAACACTGTATATGGAACTGTTGCATTACACTGCCATGAGCTAGCTCTCTGTATATGAACATATTGGACTTAATTGCCATGTAGCTAACTCCCAGTACATGGACATGTTGGACATATCTGCCATGTAACTAGAACTCTGTATATGGAAATGTTGCACTACACTGCCATGCAGTTAACCCTCTGTATATAGACAAATGGGACTCATCTGCCTTGTAGCTAGAACTCTGTGTATGGAAATGTTGCTTTACCCTTCCATGTAGCTAGCTCTCTGTATATGAACATTTTGGACTCCTTTGCCATGTAAT
>NW_006409243.1:57762-58285 GCF_000296735.1 Chrysochloris asiatica | reverse complement strand
ACACATTTTCTATATAGCTAGAACTCTGTATATGGTAATGTTGCACTATCCTGCCATGTAGCTAGCTCTATGTATATGAACATATTGGATTGTCTGCCATGTAGCTAGCTCTCAATATATGGACACATTGAACACATCTTCCACGTAGCTAGAACTCTGTATATGGAAATGTTGCACGACCCTACCATGTAGCTAGCTCTCTGTATATGAACATATTGGACTTGTCTGCCATGTAGCTAGCTCTCAGTATATGGACATGTTGGACTCATTAGCCAGGGAACTAGTCCTTTATATATACACGTTTGACTCATTTGCCATGTAGTTAATTCTCAGTATATGGACATGTTGGGCTCCTCTGCCATTTAGCTAGCCCCCTTTATATGGACATTTTCGACCTGTAGGCCATGTAGCTAGCTCTCTGAACATGGATATGTTGGACTTATCTGCCAAGTATGTAGCTGTCTGTATATGAACATATTGGACTTCACTGCCATGTAGAAAGCTCTCAGTACAAGGACACGTT
>NW_006409243.1:56034-57662 GCF_000296735.1 Chrysochloris asiatica | reverse complement strand
GATATTTAGCTAGCTATCTGCATATAGACAAGTTGGACTTATCTGCCTTGTAGCTTGAACTGTGTATATGGACATTTTGGACTTTTCTGCCATGTAGCTAGCTCTCTGTGCATGAATATTTTGGACTGATCTGCCTTGTAGGTAGCTCTCAGTATGTGGACACATCTGACATGTACCTAGAACTCTATATATGGAAATGTTGCAATACCCTGCCATGTGGCGAGCTCTCTGTATATGAACATATTGGACTTGTCTGCTATTTAGCTAGCTCTCATTATATCGAAATGTTGGACTCATCTGCTATGTAGCTAGAACTCTGTATATGGAAATGTAGCACTAAACTGCCATGTAGCTATCTCTCTGCATATAGACAAGTTGGACTCATCTTACTTGTAGCTTGAACTCTGTATATGGACATTTTGGACTTGTCTGCCATGTAGCTAGCTTTCTGTACATGGCTATGTTGGACTGATATACCTAGTAGGCACCTCTTTGTATAAGAACATAATGGACTTTTCTACCATGTAGCTAGCTCTCAGTATATGGACACATTGGACACATCTTTCATGTAGCTAGATCTCTGTTTATGGACATGTTGGACTTCTTTTCCATGTAGCTAGCTCTCAGTATATGAACACTTTGGACTCACCTGCCATGTAGCTTGAACTCTGTATAAGGAAATGATGCACTATTCTGCCATGTATCTAACTCTCATTATATGGACATTTTGGAGTCGTCTGAAATGTAGCTAGCATTCTATGCATGAATATTTTAGACTGATCTGCCATTTAGCCAACTCTCAGTAAATGGACACATTGCACACATCTGCCATGTAGCTAGAACTCCTTATATGTAAATGTTGCATAACCCTGCCATGTAGTTAGCTCTCTGTATATAGACAAGTTGGAGTAATATGTCTTGTAGCTTGAACTCTGCATTTGGAAATGATGCACTACCCTGCCATGTATCTAGCTCTCTTTATATGGACATTTTGGACTCATCTGACATGTAGCTAGCTCTCTACATTTGGATATGTTGGAATGTCTGCCAAGTAGGTAGCTCTCTGTATATGAACATATTGGACTTTTCTGCCATGTAGCAAGCTCTCAGTACATAGACAAGTTGGACTCATCTGCCTTGAAGTTAGAACTCTGTATATGGAAATGTTGCTCTACTCTGCCATGTAGCTAACTCTCTGTATATGGACATGTTGGACTCATCAGCTATATAGCCAGCTCCCTTTGTATGAATATGTTGGACCTATTTGCTTTGTAGCTAGCTCTCAGTATATGGACATGTTGGACTCATTTGCTACGTAGATAGTACTCTATATATGGACATGGAGGACTACCACATCATGTTGCTAGCTCTCAGTATATGGAAAGGTTGAATTCATCTGCCGTGTAGCTAGAACTCTGTATATGGAAATGTTGTACTAGTCTGCCATGTAGCTAACTCTCTGTATATGGACATTTTGGACTCGTCTGCCATGTAGCTATCTTTGCGTACATGGATATGTTGGACTGATCTTCCATGTAGGTAGCTCTCTGAATATGAACATATTGGATGTGTCAGCGATATAGCTAGCTCTCTGAGTATGGACATGTTGGACCCATCAGCCATGAAGC
>NW_006409243.1:52430-54326 GCF_000296735.1 Chrysochloris asiatica | reverse complement strand
CCTTGTAGCTAACTCTCTGTATATGGACACGTTGGACTGATCTGCCATGTAGCTAGAACTTATATATGGAAATGTTGCACTGCTCTTTCATGTAGCTAGCTCTCTATATATGGACATTTTGGACTCGTCAGCCATGAAGGTAGCTTTCTGAACACGGATACGTTGGACTGATCTGCCATGTAGGTAGCTTTCTAAATGTGAACATATTGGACTTGTCTGCATTGTAGCTAGCTCTCAGTATATGGACGTGTTGGACTCCTCAGCCATGTAGTCAGCTCTCTGTTTATGAACATGTTGAATTCATCTCCCTTGTAGGGATCCCTCTAAATATACACATGTTGGATCCATCTGTCATGTAGATAACTCTCAGTATATGGACATGTTGGACTTATTTGCTATATAGATGGTACGCTGTATATGGACATGTTGAACTACTCTGCCATGTAGCTAGCTCTCTTCATATGAAAACGATAGACTCATATACCATGTAGTGAGAACCCTGTATATGGAAATGTTGCACTACTCTGCCATCTTGCTACCTCTTGTATATGGACATTTTCGACTTGTCTGCCATGTAGTTAGCTTTCTGTACATGGATATGTTGTACTGATCTGCCATGTAGGTATTCTCTCTGTATATTAACATATTGGATTTTCTGCCATGAAACTAGCTCTCAGTATATGGACATGTTGGACTCATCAGACATTAAGTCAGCTCTCGGTGTATGAACATTTTGGACTCATCTTCCATGTAGCTTACGCTCAGTATATGGATATTTTGCACTCATCTACCATGTAGCTAGTACCCTGTATATGGACATGCTGCACTAATCTGCCATGTAGCTAGTTCTCAGTATATGGACATGTTGGACTCCTCTGCCATGTAGCTAGAAATCTGGTTATGGAAATGTTGCACTACTCTGCCATGTAGCTAGCTCTCTGTATATGGACACTTTGGACTCGTGTGCCATGTACCTTGTTCTCTGTGCATGGATATGTTCGACTGATGTGCCATGTAGGTAGCTCTATGTATATGAAGACATAGGTCTTGTCTGCCATGTAGCTAGGTTTCTGTATGTGGACATTTTGGACTCATCAGTCATGTAGCCACCTCTCTCTGTATGAACATGTTGGACTCATCTGTCTTGTAGGTAGCCCTCTAAATATACAAATGTTGGATTCCTCTGCCATGTAGCTAACTCTCAGGATATGGACATGTTGGAGCCATCTGCCATGTAGCTAGTACTATGTATATGGACATATAGTACTACTCTGCCATGTAGCTAGCTCTCAGTATATGGACACATTGGACTCATCTGCCATGTAACTAGAACTTTGTTTATGGAAATTTTGCACTATTCTGCCATGTAGCTATCTCTCTGTATATGGGTACGTTGTACTCATCTGCCATGTAGCTAGTACCCTGTATATGGAAATGTTGCAATACTCTGCCATGTAGCTATCTCTCTGTATATGGACATTTTTGACTTGTCTAACATGTAGCTTGTTCTCTGTACATGAATATGTAGGATTGAACTTTCATGTAGTTAGCTCTCTGTATATGACGATGTTGTACTTGTCTGCCATGTAGCTAGCTCTCTCTGTATATGGACAAATTGGATTCATCAGATATGTAGCCAGCTCTTTGTGTATGAACATATTGACCTCATCTGCCTTGTAACTAGCCCTCTAAATATACACATGTTGGATTCATCTGCCATGTTGATAACTCTCAGTATATGGACATGTCAGAATCATCTGCCAGGTAGCTACTACTCTTTATATGGACATGTTGGATTCGTCTGCCATGTAGCTAGTTCTCTGTACATTTATATGTTGGACTGATCTGCCATGTAGGTAGCTCTCTGAATATGAAGATATTGGAATTGTCTGCCAT
>NW_006409243.1:51234-52330 GCF_000296735.1 Chrysochloris asiatica | reverse complement strand
TCTCTGTACATTTATATGTTGGACTGATCTGCCATGTAGGTAGCTCTCTGAATATGAAGATATTGGAATTGTCTGCCATGTAACTGGCTCTCTATATATGGACATGTGGGAAACATCAGTCATGTAGCCAGATCTCTCTGTATGAACATGTTGTAATCATCTGCCTTGGAGCTTGCTTTTAGTATATGGACACATTGGACATATCTGCCATGTAGCTAGAACTCTGTATATGGAAATGTTGTACTACTCTGCCATGTAGCTACCCCTCTGTAAATGGACATTTTGGCCTCATCTTTCATGTAGCTAGCTCTCTGAACATGGGTATGTTGCACTGATCTGCTATGTAGGTAGCTCTCTGTATATGAATATATTGGACATGACTGCCATAGAGCCATCCCTCTAAATATACACATGTTGGACTCATCTTCCATGTAGCTAACTCTCAGTATATGGACGTGTTGGACTCATCTGCCATGTAGCTAGAACTCTGTATATGGACATGTTAGACTACTCTGTCATGTAGCTAGCTCTCTGTATATGGCCACGTTGGACTTATCTGCAAAGTAGCTAGAATTCTGTATATGGAAATGATGCACTACACTGCCATGTAGCTTGCTCTCTGTTATTGGACACATTGGACCCATCTGGCATGTAGATAGAACTCTGTATATGGAAATGTTGCACTTCTCTGCCATGTAGCTAACTCTCTATACATAGACATTTTGGACTCGTCTGCCATGTAGTTAGCTCTCTGTATATGAATATATTGGAATTGTCTGTCTTTAAGCTAGCTCTCTGTATATGTACATGTTGGACCATCAGCCATGTAGCGAGCTCTCTCTGTATAAACATGTTGGACTCATCTTCCTTGTAGCTTGATCTTAGTATGTGGACATGTTGGACTCATCTGCCATGTAGCCAGAACTCTGTATATGGAAATGTTTCATTACCCTGCCTTGTAGCTATCCCTCTGTATATGGACATTCGGACTCGTCTGCCATGTAGGTAGCTCTATTACATGGATATGTTGAACTGATCTGTTATGTAGGTAGCTCTGAGTATATGGAGATATTCAACTTGTCTGCCATGGAGCTAG
>NW_006409243.1:42540-48062 GCF_000296735.1 Chrysochloris asiatica | reverse complement strand
ATTAGCTACATGGCTCTCAGTATGTGGACATGTTGGACTCATCAGCTATATTGCCAGCTCTCTCTATATGAACATGTTGGATTCATCTGCCTTGTAGCTGGTCCTCTATATATACAGATGTTGGACTCATCTGCCATGTCGCTAACTTTCAGTATATGGATATGTTGGTCCCATCTGCCATGTAGCTAGTAGTCTGCATATGGACATGTTGGACTACTCTGCAATGTAACTGGTTCACTCTATATGGAAATGTTGCACTACTCTGCCATGTAGCTAGCTCTCTGTATATGGACACATTCGACTCGTTTGCCATGTAGCTAGATCTCTGTATATGGAAATGTTGTACTACTCTGCCATGTAGCTAGCTCTCTCTATATAAACATTTTGCATTCGTCTGCCATGTGTATAATTTTCTGTGCATGGATATGTTGGACTTATCTTCATTTAGGTAGCTCTCTGTATATGAACATATTGGACTTGTCTGCCATGTAGCTAGTCCTCTGTATATGGACATGTTAAACTCATCAGTCATGTAGCCAGCTATCTCTGTATGAAGTTGTGGGAATAATCTGCCTTGTAGCTAGTCTTCTATATATATACATGTTAGACTCATCTGTCATGTGGCTAGTACTCTTTATATGTACATGTTGGACTACCCTGCCATGTAGCTATCTCTCTATGTATGGATATTTTGGACTGATCTGCCAGGTAGGTAGCTCTTTTTACATTAACATATTGGACTTGTCTGCCATGTAGCTAGCTCTCTGTATATGGACATGTTGGACCCATCAGCCATGTAGACAGTTCTCTCTGTATGAACACGTTGGACTCATCAGCCTTGTAGCTAGTCCTCTATATAAACACATATTGGACTCATCTGTCATGTAGCTAACTCTCAGTATATGGACAAGTTGTACTCATCTGCCATGTAGCTAGTACTCAGTATATGTAAATGTTGGGCTACTCTGCCATGTATCTTGTTCTCATTATATGGACACATTGGAATCATCTGTCATGTAGTTAGATCTCTGTATAAGGAAATGTTGGACTACTCTGCCATGTAGCTAGTTCTCCGTTTATGGACATTTTGGACTCATCTGCCATGTATGTAGCTATCTCTCTGTGCATGGATATCATGGACTGATCTGCCATGAGGGTAGTTCCCTGTATATGAACATATTGGACTTGTCAGACATGTAGCTAGCTTTCTGTATATGGATATGTTGGGCTTATCAGCCATGTAGCCATCTCTCTCTGTATGAACATGTTGGACTCATCTTCCATGTAGTTAGTCCTTTATATATACACATGTTAGACTCATCGGCCATGTAACTAACTCTCAGTATGAGGACATGTTGGACCCATCTGCCATGTAGCTAGTACTCTGTATATGGACATGTTGGCCTACTATGCCATGTAGCTAGTTGCCTGTATATGGACACATTGGACTAATCTGCCATGGAACTAGAACTCTGTATATGGAAATGTTTCACTACTATGCCATGTAGCTAACTCTCTGTGTATGGACATTTTGGACTCAACTGCCATGCAGATAGCTCTCTGTGCGTGGATAAGTTGTACTTATCTGCCACATAGGTAGTTCTCTCTATATGGACATTTTGGACTCATCTGCCATGTAGCAAGCACTCTGTCCATGTATATGCTGGACTGATCAGCCTCTATATGAACATATTGAACGTGTCTGCCATGTAGTTAGCTCTCTGTAAAAGATATGTTGTACTCATCTACCATGTAACCAGATTTCTCTGTATGAACATGTTGGACGCATCTGTCTTGTAGCTAGTCCTCTATATATACAAAAGTTGGACCCATCTGCCATGTAGCTAACTCTCAGTATATGGACATGTTGGACCCATCTGCCATGTAGCTAGTACTCTGTATATGGACATGTTGGACTACTCTGCAATGTAACTGGTTCACTCTATATGGAAATGTTGCACTACTCTGCCATGTAGCTAGCTCTCTTTATATGAATATTTTGTATTCGTCTGTCATGTATATAGCTCTCTGTGCATGGATATGTTAGACTTATCTGCAATGTAGGTAGCTCTCTGTATATGAACATATTGGACTTTTCTGCCATGTAGCTAGCTCTCTGTATATGGACATGTTGTATTCATCAGCCATGTAGCCAGCTCTCTATGAACACTTTGAACTCATCTTCCTAGAGCTAGTCCTCTGTATATACACATGTTGGAATAATCTGTCATGTAGCTAGCTCTCAATATATGGACATGTTTGACTCATCTGCCATGTAGCTAACTCTCAGGATATGGACACGTTGGACTCATCTGCCATGCAGCTAGTATTCTTATATGGAAATGTTGTACTACTCTGCCTTGTAACTTGCTTTCAGTATAGGAACATGTTGGACTCATCTGCCATGCAGCTAGAACTCTGTATATGGATATAATGCACTAATCTTCCATGTAGCTATCATTCTGTATACGGATATTTTTGACTCGTCGGCCATGTAGCTAGCTCTCTATGCATGGATATGATGGACTGATCTGCCATGTAGTTAGCTCTCTGTATATGAACATATTGGACTTGTCTGCCATATAGCTAGCTCTCTGTATAAGGACATGTTGGATTCATCAGCCATGTAGTCAGCTCTCTTTGTATGAACACATTGAACTCATCTGCCATGTAGCTAGTCCTTGCTCTCTATATACATGTTGTACTCATCTGCCATGTAGCTAACTCTAAGTATATTGACATGTTGGACTCATCTGCCATGTAGTAAACACTCAGTATATGGATATGTTGGACTGATCTGCCATGTAGCTAAATCTCAGTATATTGAAACGATGGACTCATCTGCCATGTAGCTAGTACTCTGTATATGGAAATGAGGGAATATTCTGCAATGTAGCTTGCTCTCAATATATGGACACGTTGGACTCATCTGCCATGTAAATAGAACTCTGTATATGGAAATATTACACTACTCTGCCATGCAGCTAGCCTTCTGTATATGGACATTTCGGACTGATCTGCCGTGTAGCTAGCTCTCTGTGCATGGATATGTTGGACTGATCTGCCATTTGGGTAACTCCCTGTATATGGACATGTTGGACTCATCTGCCTTGTAGCTAGTCCTCTATACAAACAACTCATCTTTCATGTAGTTAACTCACAGTATATTGACATGTTAGACCCTTTTGCCATGTAGCTAGTACTCTGTATATGGACACGTTGGACTACACTGTCATGTAGCTACCTCTCTGTATAAGGACATGTGGCACTAATCTGCCATGTATGTAGAATTCTGTATATGGAAATGTTGCATTACTCTGCCATGTTGCTAACTCTTTGTATATGGGCATTTTGGACTCGATTGCCATGTAACTGGCTCTCTGTGCATGGATATGTTGGACTCATCTGTCATGTAGTTAGCTCTCTTTATGTGGACATTTTGGACTCATCTGCCATGTATCTAGCTCTCTGTGCAGGGATATGTTAGCCTGCTCTGTCATGTAGGCATCTCCCTGTATATGAACATATTGGACATGTCTGACATATAGCTTGCTCTCTGTATATGGACATGCTAGACTCATCTGCCATGTAGCCAGCTTTCTCTGTATGAACATGTTGGACTCATCTGCCTTGTAGCTAGTCCTCTATATATACACACGTTGGACTCATCTTCCATGTAGCTAACTCTCAGTATATGGACATGTTGGACCCATCTGCCATGTAGCTAGTACTCTGTATATGGACACGTTGGACTACTCTGCCATGTAGCTTGCTCTCTGTATATAGACATCTTGGATTCATCTGCCATGTAGCTAGAACTTTGTATATGGAAATGTTGCGCTAGTCTGACATGTTGCTCTCTCTCTATATATAAACATATTGGATTTGTCTGCCATGTATATAACTCTCTGTGAATGGATATGTTGCACTGATCTGCCATGTAGGTAGATCTCTGTACATAAACGTATTGGACTTGTCTGCCATGTAACTAGTTCTCTGTATATGGACATGTTAGAATCATCAGCCATGTAGCCAGCTGTCTGTATGAACATGTTGGAATCATCTACCTCGTAGCTAGTCCTCTATATATACACATGTTGGACTCATCTGAAATGATGAGTTTGACAAATCTGCCATGTAGCTAGTACTCTGTATATGGACATGTTGGACTACTCTGCCATGTAGCTAGCTTTCAGCATATGGACACATTGGACTTGTCTGACATGTAGCTAGCTCTCTGTATATGGGTATGTTGCACTATTCTGCCATGTAGCTAGCTCTCTGTATATAGATATTATTGACTCATCTGCCATGTACTTAGCTCTCTGTACATGGTCATGTTGGACCAATCACCCATGTAGCCAACTCTCTCTGTATGAACACGTTGGACTCATCTGCCTTGTAGCTAGTACTCAGTATATGTAAATGTTGGACTACACTGCCATGCAGCTAGCTCTCAATATATGGACATTTTGGACTCATCTGCCACATAGATAGCACTCTGTGCATAGATATGTTGTACTGATCTGCCACGTAGGTACCTCTCTGTATATGAATATATTGGACTTGTCTGCCATGTAGCTAGCTCTGTGTATATGGACATGTTGGACTCATCAGCCATGAAGCCATCTCCCTCTGTAGGAACATGTTGGACTCATCTGCCTTGTAGCTAGTTCTCTATGTATACACACGTTAGACTCATCTGCCATGTAGCTAACTCTCAGTATATGGACACGTTGGAATCTTCTGCCATGTAGCTAGTACTCTGTATTTGGAAGTGTTGGAGTACTCTGTCATGTAGCTTGCTCTCATTATATGGACACGTTGGTCTCATCATTCATGTAGCTAGTACTCTGTATATGGAAATGTTGGATTACTCTGACATGTAGCTTGCTATCAGTATATGGACATGTTGGACTCATCTGCCATGTAGCTAGCTCTCTGTGCATGGATATGTTGGACTGATCTGCCATGAAGGTAGCTCCCTGTATATGAACATATTGGACTTCTCTGCCATGTACCTAGCTCTGTGTATATGAACATGTTGGACTCATCAGCCATGTAGCCATTTCTCTCTGTATGAACATGTTTTACTCATCTGCCTTGTTGGTAACCCTCTCTATATATACATGTTGGACTGATGTGCCATGTGGCTAACTGTCAGTATATGGACATGTTGGACCCATCTGCCATGTAGCTATTACCTTGTATATGGACATGTTCGACTCATCTGCCATATAGCTAGTTGTCTGTATATGGAAATGTTGGATTATTCTGCCATGTAGCTTGTTCTCATTATATAGACTCGTTGGACTCATCGGCCATGTATCTAAAACCCTGTAATGCAAATGTTGCACTACTCTGCCATGGAGCTAACTCTCAGTATATGGACATGTTGGACCCATATGCCATATAGCTAGTACTCTGTATATGGACACATTGGACTACTCTGCCATGTGGCTAGCACTCTGTATATGGACACATTGGACTCTGCAATGTATCTAGTACTCTATATAGGGAAA
>NW_006409243.1:40197-41055 GCF_000296735.1 Chrysochloris asiatica | reverse complement strand
TGTTGGACTACTCTGCCATGTAGCTAGCTCTCAGTATATGGGCCTGCTGGACTCATCTGACATGCAGCTAGAACGCTATATATGGAAATGTTTCACTACTCTGCCACGTAGCTTGTACTGTGTATATGGACATGTTGGACTTCTCTGCCATTTAGCTAGGACTCAGTGTATGGAAATGTTGCACTACTCTGCCATATAGCTAGATCTCTGTATATGGACATTTTAGATTAGTCTGCCATGTAGCTAGCTCTCTATAAATGGACATTTTAGACTCGTCTTCCATGTAGCTAGCTCTCTGTGCATGGATATGTTGGACTGATCTGCCATGTAGATAGCTCTCTGTATATGAACATATTGGATTTGTATGCCATCTAGCTAACTCTCTGTATGTGGACATGTTGGACTCATCAGCCTTGTAGCCAGCTCTCTCTGTATGAACATGTTGAACTCATCTGCTTGTAGCTATTCCTCTATATATACACATGTTGGACTCATCTGTCATGTAGCTAATAATCAGTACACAGACATGTTGGACTCATCTGCCATGCACCTAATACTTTGTAGAGGGACATGTTAGACTATTCTGTCATGTAGCTAACACCCAGTATATGGACTCATTGAACTTATCTGACATGTAGTTAGAACTCTGTATAAGGTAATGTTGTGCTACTCTGCCATGTAGCTATCTCTCTGTATATGGACATTTAGGACATGTCTGCCATGTAGCTGGCTCTCAGTACATGGTTATGTTGGACTGATCTGATTTGTAGCCTGCTATCTCTGTAAGAATATGTTGGACTCATCTGCCTTGTAGCTAGTCCTCTATATATACACATGTTGGAATTTTCTGCCATGTAG
>NW_006409243.1:39319-39957 GCF_000296735.1 Chrysochloris asiatica | reverse complement strand
ATCTGCCATGTAGCTAGAACTCTGTATATGGATATGTTACACTACTCTGCCATGTAGCTAGTTCCCCATAAATGGATATTTTGGACTCATCTGCCATGTAGCTATCTCCCTGAGCATGGATATGTTAGACTGATCTTCCATCTAGGTAGCTCTCTGTATATGATCATATTGGACTTGTCTGACATGTAGCTAGCTCTCTGTATATGGACATGTTGGATGCATTAGCCATGTAGCCAGTTCTCTCTGTATGGACATGTTGGGCTCGTCTGCATTGTAGCTAATCCTCTATATATACACATGTTTAACTCAACTACCATGTAGTGAACTCTCAGTATATAGACATGTTGGACTCATCTGCCATGTAGCTAGTCCCCTGTATATGGACATGTTGGAATACTCTGCCATGTTGCCAACTCTCAGTATATGGACACGTTGGACTCATCTGTCATGTAGCTAAAACTCTGTATATGGAAATGTTGCACTACCCTGCTATGTAGCTATCTGTCTATATTTGGACATTTTGGACTCCTCTACCATGTAGCTAGCTCTCTGTGCATGGATATGTTGGACTGATCTTCCATGTAGATGGCTCTCTGTATATGAAAATATTGGACTTGTCTGCCATGTTGCTAGCTTTC
>NW_006409243.1:35193-36504 GCF_000296735.1 Chrysochloris asiatica | reverse complement strand
CTGCCATGTAGCTAGAACTCTATATATGGAAATGTTGCACTGATCAGCCATGTAGGTAGCTCTCTGTATATGAACATATTGGACTTGTCTGCCATCTAGCTAGCTCTCTGTATATGGACATGTTGGACTCATCAGCCCTGTAGCCAGCTCTCTCTGTAAGAACATGTTGGACTCATTGGCCTTGTACCTAGTCCTCTATATATACACATGTTGGACTCAACTTCCATGTAGCTAACTCTCAGTATAAGGACATGTTGGACTCATCGGTCATGTAGCTAATACTCTGTGTATGGACATGTTGGACTATTCTGCCATGTAGCTAGCGCTCAGTATATGGACAATTTGGACTCATCTTAAATGTAGCTATTGCTCTGTTAATGGACATGTCGGACTTCTTTGCCATGTAGCTAGCTATCAATATATGGACACGTTGCACTCCTCTGCCATGTAGCTAGAACTCTGTATATGTAAATGTTTCACTACTCTGCCATGAAGCTAGCTCTCTGTATGTGGATATTTTGGACTCATCTGCCATGAAGCTAGTTCTCTGTCAATAGGTTTGATGGACTCATCTGCTATGTAGGTAGCTCTCTATATATGAATATATTGGACTTGTGTGCCATGTAGCTACCTCACAATTTATGGATATGTTGAACACATCAATCAGGTAGTAAACTCTCACTGCATGAACATGTTGGACTCATCTGTCTTGTAGTTATTCCTCTCTATATACATATGTTGGACTCACCTGCCATGTAGACAACTCTCAGTATATGGATATGTTGGACTCATCTGCCTTGTAGCTTATACAGTGTATATGTACATGTTGGACTCATCTGCCATGTAGCTAGTTCTCAGGATATGGACACGTTGGACTCATCTGCCATGTAGCTAGCCCTCTGTATGTGGAAATGTTGCACTACTCTGCCAAGTAGCTAGCTCTCTGTATACAGACATTTTGGACTCTTTTTCCAGGAAACTATCTCTCTGTGCATGAATATGTTGGCCTAATATGCCATGTAGCCTGTTCTCTCTGTATGTACATGATTGAAATATCTGCCTTGGAGCTAGTCCTCTATATTTACACATGTTGGACTCATCTGCCATGTAGCTAACTCTCAGTATATGGACATATTGGACTCATCAGCCATGTACCCAGCTCTCTCTGTATGAACATGTTGGACCCATCAGCCTTGTTGCTAGCACTATCTATAAATACATGTTAGACTGATGTGTCATGTAGCTAACTCAGAATATGGACATGTTGGACTCATCTGCCATGTAGCTAGTACTCTGTATATGAACATGTTG
>NW_006409243.1:32239-33409 GCF_000296735.1 Chrysochloris asiatica | reverse complement strand
TAGCTCTCTGTATATGAACATATTGGACTTGTCTGCCATCTAGCTAGCTCTCTGTATATGGACATGTTGGACTCATCAGCCCTGTAGCCAGCTCTCTCTGTAAGAACATGTTGGAGTCATCTGCCTTGTAACTAGTCCTCTATATATACACATGCTGGACTCAACTGCCATGTAGCTGACTCTCAGTATTTGGACGTGTTGGACTCATCTGCCATGTAACTATCTCTCTATATGGACATGTAGTACTACTCTGCCATGTAGCTAGCTCTCAGTATATGGACACATTGGATTCATCTACCATGTAGTTAGAACTCTGTGTTTGGAAATGTTGCACTACTCTGCCATGTTGCTAGCTCTCTGTACATGGATATGTTGGACTCATTTTCATATAGCTAGAACTCTGTATATGGAAATGTTGCACTACTCTGCCATGTAGCTATTTCTCATATAATATATGGACATATTAGACCCATCTGCCATATAACTAGCTCTCTGTTCATGGACATGTTTCACTGATATGCCATGTAGGTAGCTCTCTGTATGTGAACATATAACACATATCTGCCATGTAGCTAGCACGCAGGATATAGACATGTTGGACTCATCAGCCATGTAGCCAGCTCTCTTTATATGAACATGTTGGAATTTCTTCCTTCTAGCGAGCTTTCTGAATATACACATATTAGACTCATCTTTCATGTAGCTAACTCTCAGTATATGCACATGTTGGACTCATCAGCCATGCATCTAGTACTCTGTATATGGACATGTTGGCTTACTCTGACATATAGCTAACTCTCATTATACGGACACATTGCACTCATCTACCATGTAGTTAGAATTTTGTATATGGACATGATGGACTACTCTGCCATGCAGCTAGCTCTCAGTACATGGACATGCTGGACACATCTGTAATGTAGCTAGAACTCTGTATATGGAAATGTTGCACTTTTCTGCAATGTAGCTAGCTCTCTGTATATGGACACATTGGACTCATATGCCATATAGCTAGAACTCTGTATATGGACATGTTGGACTACTCTGCTATGTAGACAACTCTCAGTATATGGACACTTTGGATTCATCTGCCATGTAGCTAGAACCCTGTATATGTAAATGTTGCAATACTCTGCCATGTAGCTAGCTCTCAGTATATGGACATGTTGG
>NW_006409243.1:29736-30444 GCF_000296735.1 Chrysochloris asiatica | reverse complement strand
AGACCTCTAAATATACACATGATGGACTCATCCGCATGTGGCTCAAACTCAGTTTATGGAAATGTTTCACTACTCTGCCATGTTGCTAGCTCTCTGTACATGGATACAATGGACTCATATTCGATGTAGCTTGAACTCTGTATATGGAAATGTTGCACTACTCTGCCATGTAGCTAGTTA
The DNA here is from genome assembly GCF_000296735.1 of Chrysochloris asiatica. Taxonomy (NCBI): domain Eukaryota; kingdom Metazoa; phylum Chordata; class Mammalia; order Afrosoricida; family Chrysochloridae; genus Chrysochloris; species Chrysochloris asiatica. The sequence continues at coordinate 30,264 of NW_006409243.1, read as the reverse complement.
TCTGTATATGGATATATTAGACTCATCTGCCACTTAACTAACTCTCTGTATATGGACATGTTGGACTCATTTACTATGTAGCTAGCTCTCTGTATAGGAAGATATTAGACTTGTCTGCCATGGAGCTAGCCCTCTAAATATACATATGTTGGACTCATCTGCCACATAGCTAACAATCAGTATATGGACATGTTGGACTCATCTGCCATCTTGCCAACTCTCTGTGTATAAACATGTTGGACTCATATGCCTTGTAGCTAGCCCTCTAAATATACAAATGTTGCACTCATCTGAAAAGTAGATAACTCTCAGTAAATGTACATGTGGTCTCATCTGCCATGTAGCTAGATCCCTGTATATGGAAATGTTGCACTACTCTGCCATGTAGGGAGCTCTCTGTATATGTACATTTTGGACTCGTATGCCATGTAGCTATCTCACTGTACATGGATATGTTGGACTGATCTTCATGTAAGTAGCTGTCTGTATATGAACATATACGAGTTGTCTGCCATTTAAATAGCTTTC
>NW_006409243.1:9225-9717 GCF_000296735.1 Chrysochloris asiatica | reverse complement strand
CCAAGTTCATAGTTCCCTGTATATAAACATATTGGACTTGTCTGCCATGTAGGTTGTTCTCTATATATGTACATTTTGAACTTGTCAGACATATAGCTAGCTCTATGTGCATGGATATTTTGTACTGATCTGCCATGTAGCTAGTTCTCAGTATATGGACACGTTTGACACATCTGCCATGTAGCTACAACTCTGTATATGGAAATGTTGCACTACCCTGCCATGTTGTTAGCTCTCTGTATATAGAAAAGTTGGACTCATCTGCCATGTGGAATGAACTCTGTATATGTAAATGTAGCACTACACTGCCATGTAGCTGGGTCTCTGTATATGACATTTTGGACTCGTCTGACATGTAGTTAAATCTCTGTACATGGATATGAGGAAATGACCTGCAAAGTAGGTAGCTCTCTGTATATGAACATATTGGACTTGTCTGCCATGTAGCTAGCTGTCAGTATATGGACACGTTGGACATATCTGCCATGTAGC